>NW_025727551.1:300000-600000 GCF_021461385.2 Schistocerca piceifrons | reverse complement strand
TCCGTCTTTACTGCATCCCTCACTAATACACATTGACGAATTCATAAGAAAATTGCGTCGCTATGAAATACTATGGCTTCTATGACTTCTCCTTCTAAATCGAGTAACGTTTCTATGGACACGAAAGGATTTTCTTTTGGGATACGACAATCGCATTTCCGATCCACTAATCCGTCTTTACTGCATCCCTCACTAATACACATTGACGAATTCATACGGGAATTGCGTCGCTATGAAAAACTATGGGTTCTATAACTTCTCCTTCTAAATCGAGTATCGTTTCTGTGGAAACGACTGGCTTTTCTTTTGCGATACGAGTATCTCCCTCTCGATGCTCTAATCCTTCTTTACTGCATCCCTCACTCCCACTCATTGACGAATTCACACGGAAATTGCGTCGCCATGAAATACTATGGGTTCTATGACTTCTCCTTCTAAATCGAGTAACGTTTCTATGGACACGACAGGATTTTCTTTTGGGATACGACAATCACATTTCCGATCCACTAATCCGTCTTTAATGCATCCCTCACTAATACACATTGACGAATTCATACGGAAATTGCGTCGCTAAGAAATACTATGAGTTCTATGACTTCTCCTTCTAAATCGAGTAACGTTTCTATGGAAACGACAGGATTTTCTTTTGGGATACGACAATCACATTTCCGATCCACTAATCCGTCTTTACTGCATCCCTCACTAATACACATTGACGAATTCGTACGGAAAATTGCGTCGCTATGAAATACTATAGGTTCTATGTCTTCTCCTTCTAAATCGAGTAACGTTTCTATGGACACGACAGGATTTTCTTTTGGGATACGACAATTACATTTCCGATCCTCTAATCCGTCTTTACTGCATCCCTCACTAATACACATTGACGAATTCATACGGAAATTGCGTCGCTATGAAATACTATGGCTTCTATGACTTCTCCTTCTAAATCGAGTAACGTTTCTATGGACACGACAGGATTTTCTTTTGGGATACGACAATCACATTTCCGATCCACTAATCCGACTTTACTGCATCCCTCACTAATACACATTGACGAATTCATACGGAAATTGCGTCGCTATGAAATGCTATGGGTCGCATGACTTCTACTTCTAAATCGAGTAACGTTTCTAAGGAAACGACAGGATTTTCTTTTGGGATACGACAATCACATTTCCGATCCACTAATCCGTCTTTACTGCTTCCCTCTCTAATACACATTGACGAATTCATACGGAAATTGCGTCGCTATGAAATACTATGGGTTCTATGACTTCTCCTTCTAAATCGAGTAACGTTTCTATGGAAACGACAGGATTTTCTTTTGGGATACGACAATCACATTTCCGATCCACTAATCCGTCTTTACTGCATCCCTCACTAATACACATTGACGAATTCATACGGAAATTGCGTCGCCATGAAATACTATGAGTTCTATGACTTCTCCTTCTAAATCGAGTAACGTTTCTATGGAAACGACAGGATTTTCTTTTGGGATACGACAATCACATTTCCGATCCACTAATCCGTCTTTACTGCATCCCTCACTAATACACATTGACGAATTCATACGGAAATTGCGTCGCTATGAAATACTATGGCTTCTATGACTTCTCCTTCTAAATCGAGTAACGTTTCTATGGACACGACAGGATTTTCTTTTTGGGATACGACAATCACATTTCCGATCCACTAATCCGTCTTTACTGCATCCCTCACTAATACACATTGACGAATTCATACGGAAATTGCGTCGCTTTAAAATACTATGGGTTCTATGACTTGTCCTTCTAAATGGAGTATCGTTTCTATGGAAACGACTGGCTTTTCTTTTGCGATACGAGTATCTCCCTCTCGATGCACTAATCCTCCTTTACTGCATCCCTCACCCGCACTCATTGACGAATTCACACGGAAATTGCGTCGCTGTGAAATACCATGGGTTCTATGACTTCTCCTTCTAAATCGAGTAACGTTTCTATGGAAACGACAGGATTTTCTTTTGGGATACGACAATCACATTTCCGATCCACTAATCCGTCTTTACTGCATCCCTCACTAATACACATTGACGAATTCATACGGAAATTGCGTCGCTATGAAATACTATGGCTTCTATGACTTCTCCTTCTAAATCGAGTAACGTTTCTATGGACACGACAGGATTTTCTTTTGGGATACGACAATCACATTTCCGATCCACTAATCCGTCCTTACTGCATCCCTCACTAATACACATTGACGAATTCATACGGAAATTGCGTCGCTATGAAATACTATGGCTTTTATGACTTCTCCTTCTAAATCGAGTAACGTTTCTATGGACGCGACAGGATTTTCTTTTGGGATACGAGAATCACATTTCCGATCCACTAATCCGTCTTCACTGCATCCCCCACTAATACACATTGACGAATTCATACGGAAATTGCGTCGCTATGAAATACTATGGGTTCTATGACTTCTCCTTCTAAATCGAGTAACGTTTCTATGGAAACGGCAGGATTTTCTTTTGGGATACGACAATCACATTTCCGATCCACTAATCCATCTTTACTGCATCCCTCACTAATACACATTGACGAATTCGTACGGAAATTGCGTCGCTATGAAATACTATGGGTCGTATGACTTCTCCTTCTAAATCGAGTAACGTTTCTATGGAAACGACAGGATTTTCTTTTGGGATACGACAATCACATTTCCGATCCACTAATCCGTCTTTACTGCTTCCCTCACTAATACACATTGACGAATTCATACGGAAATTGCGTCGCTATGAAATACTATGGGTTCTATGACTTCTCCTTCTAAATCGAGTATCGTTTCTATGGAAACGACTGGCTTTTCTTTTGCGATACGAGTATCTCCCTCTCGATGCACTAATCCTTCTTTACTGCATCCCTCACTCCCACTCATTGACGAATTCACACGGAAATTGCGTCGCTATGAAATTCTATGGGTTCTATGGCTTCTCATTCTAAATTGAGTAACATTTCTATGGACACGACAGGATTTTCTTTTGGAATACGACAATCACATTTCCGATCCACTAATCCGTCTTTACTGCATACCTCACTAATACACATTGACGAATTCATACGGAAATTGCGTCGCTATGAAATACTATGGGTTCTATGACTTCTCCTTCTAAATCGAGTAACGTTTCTATGGAAACGACAGGATTTTGTTTTGGGATACGACAATCACATTTCCGATCCACTAATCCGTCTTTACTGCATCCCTCACTAATACACATTGACGAATTCATACGGAAATTGCGTCGCTATGAAATACTATGGGTTCTATGACTTCTCCTTCTAAATCGAGTAACGTTTCTATGGAAACGACAGGATTTTCTTTTGGGATACGACAATCACATTTCCGATCCACTAATCCGTCTTTACTGCATCCCTCACTAATACACATTGACGAATTCATACGGAAATTGCGTCGCTATGAAATACTATGGGTTCTATGACTTCTCCTTCTAAATCGAGTAACGTTTCTATGGACACGACAGGATTTTCTTTTGGGATACGACAATCACATTTCCGATCCACTAATCCGTCTTTACTGCATCCCTCACTAATACACATTGACGAATTCATACGGAAATTGCGTCGCATTGAAATACTATGGGTTCTATGACTTCTCCTTCTAAATCGAGTATCGTTTCTATGGAAACGACTGGCTTTTCTTTTGCGATACGAGTATCTCCCTCTCGATGCACTAATCCTTCTTTACTGCATCCCTCACTCCCACTCATTGACGAATTCACACGGAAATTGCGTCGCTATGAAATACTATGTGTTCTATGACTTCTCTTTCTAAATCGAGTAACGTTTCTATGGAAACGACAAGATTTTCTTTTGGGATACGACAATCACATTTCCGATCCACTAATCCGTCTTTACTGCATCCCTCACGAATACACATTGAAGAATTCATACGGAAATTGCGTCGCTATCAAATACTATGGTTTCTATGACTTCTCCTTCTAAATCGAGTAAGGTTTCTATGGACACGACAGGATTTTCCTTTGGGATACGACAATCACATTTCCGATCCACTAATCCGTCTTTACTGCATCCCTCACTAATACACATTGACGAATTCATACGGAAATTGCGTCGCCATGAAATACTATGCGTTCTATGACTTCTCCTTCTACATCGAGAAACGTTTCTATGGAAACGACAGGATTTTCTTTTGGGATACGACAATCACATTTCCGATCCACTAATCCGTCTTTACTGCATCCCTCACTAATACACATAGAAGAATTCATACGGAAATTGCGTCGCTATGAAATACTATGGCTACTATGACTTCTCCTTCTAAATCGAGTAACGTTTCTATGGACACGACAGGATTTTCTTTTGGGATACGACAATCACATTTCCGATCCACTAATCCGTCTTTACTGCATCCCTCACTAATACACATTGACGAATTCATACGGAAATTGCGTCGCTATGAAATACTATGGGTTCTATGACTTCTCCTTCTTAATCGAGTATCGTTTCTATGGAAACGACTGGCTTTTCTTTTGCGAGACGAGTATATCCCTCTCGATGCACTAATCCTTCTTTACTGCATCCCTCACTCCCACTCATTGACGAATTCACACGGAAATTGCGTCGCTATGAAATACTATGGGTTCTATGACTTCTCCTTCCAAATCGAGTAACGTTTCTATGGATACGACAGGATTTTCTTTTGGGATACGACAATCACATTTCCGATCCACTAATCCTTCTCTACTGCATCCCTCACTCCCACTCATTGACGAATTCACACGGAAATTGCGTCGCTATGAAATACTATGGGTTCTATGACTACTCCTTCTAAATCGAGTAACGTTTCTATGGACACGACAGGATTTTCTTTTGGGATACGACAATCACATTTCCGATCCACTAATCCGTCTTTACTGCATCCCTCACTAATACACATTGACGAATTCATACGGAAATTGCGTCGCTTTGAAATACTATGTGTTCTATGACTTCTCCTTCTAAATCGAGTATCGTTTCTATGGAAACGATTGGCTTTTCTTTTGCGATACGAGTATCTCCCTCTCGATGCACTAATCCTTCTTTACTGCATCCCTCACTCCCACTCTTTGACGAATTCACACGGAAATTGCGTCGCCATGAAATACTATGGGTTCTATGACTTCACCTTCTAAATCGAGTAACGTTTCTATGGACACGACAGGATTTTCTTTTGGGATACGACAATCACATTTCCGATCCACTAATCCGTCTTTACTGCATCCCTCACTAATACACATTGAGAATTCATACGGAAATTGCGTCGTTTGAAATACTATGGGTTCTATGACTTCTCCTTCTAAATCGAGTATCGTTTCTATGGAAACGACTGGCTTTTCTTTTGCGATACGAGTATCTCCCTCTCGATGCACTAATCCTTCTTTACTGCATCCCTCACTCCCACTCATTGACGAATTCACACGGAAATTGCGTCGCCATGAAATACTATGGGTTCTATGACTTCTCCTTCTAAATCGAGTAACGTTTCTATGGACACGACAGGATTTTCTTTTGGGATACGACAATCACATTTCCGATCCACTAATCCGTCTTTACTGCATCCCTCACTAATACACATTGACGAATTCATACGGAAATTGCGTCGCTATGAAATACTATGGGTTCTATGACTTCTCCTTCTAAATCGAGTATCGTTTCTATGGAAACGACTGGCTTTTCCTTTGCGATACGAGTATCTCCCTCTCGATGCACTAATCCTTCTTTACTGCATCCCTCACTCCCACTCATTGACGAATTCACACGGAAATTGCGTCGCCATGAAATACTATGGGTTCTATGACTTCTCCTTCTAAATCGAGTAACGTTTCTATGGACACAACAGGATTTTCTTTTGGGATGCGACAATCTCATTTCCGATCCACTAATCCGTCTTTACTGCATCCCTCACTAATACACATTGACGAATTCATACGGAAATTGCGTCGCTTTGAAATACTATGGGTTCTATGACTTCTCCTTCTAAATCGAGTAACGTTTCTATGGACACGACAGGATTTTCTTTTGGGATACGACAATCACATTTCCGATCCACTAATCCGTCTTTACTGCATCCCTCACTAATACACATTGACGAATTCATACGGAAATTGCGTCGCTATGAAATACTATGGGTTCTATGACTTCTCCTTCTAAATCGAGTATCGTTTCTATGGAAACGACTGGCTTTTCTTTTGCGATACGAGTATCTCCCTCTCGATGCAATAATCCTTCTTTACTGCATCCCTCACTCCCACTCATTGACGAATTCACACGGAAATTGCGTCGCCATGAAATACTATGGGTTCTATGACTTCTCCTTCTAAATCGAGTAACGTTTCTATGGACACGACAGGATTTTCTTTTGGGATACGACAATCATATTTCCGATCCACTAATCCGTCTTTACTGCATCCCTCACTAATACACATTGACGAATTCATACGGAAATTGCGTCGCTATGAAATACTATGGGTTCTATGACTTCTCCTTCTAAATCGAGTATCGTTTCTATGGAAACGACTGGCTTTTCTTTTGCGATACGAGTATCTCCCTCTCGATGGACTAATCCTTCTTTACTGCATCCCTCACTCCCACTCATTGACGAATTCACACGGAAATTGCGTCGCCATGAAATACTATGGGTTCTATGACTTCTCCTTCTAAATCGAGTAACGTTTCTATGGACACGACAGGATTTTCTTTTGGGATGCGACAATCACATTTCCGATCCACTAATCCGTCATTACTGCATCCCTCACTAATACACATTGACGAATTCATACGGAAATTGCGTCGCTTTGAAATACTATGGCTTCTATGACTTCTCCTTCTAAATCGAGTAACGTTTCTATGGACACGACAGGATTTTCTTTTGGGATACGACAATCACATTTCCGATCCACTAATCCGTCTTTACTGCATCCCTCACTAATACACATTGACGAATTCATACGGAAATTGCGTCGCTATGAAATACTATGGGTTCTATGACTTCTCCTTCTAAATCGTGTATCGTTTCTATGGAAACGACTGGCTTTTCTTTTGCGATACGAGTATCTCCCTCTCGATGCACTAATCCTTCTCTACTGCATCCCTCACTCCCACTCATTGACGAATTCACACGGAAATTGCGTCGCCATGAAATACTATGGGTTCTATGACTTCTCCTTCTAAATCGAGTAACGTTTCTATGGACAGGACAGGATTTTCTTTTGGGATACGGCAATCACATTTCCGATCCACTAATCCGTCTTTACTGCATCCCTCACTAATACACATTGACGAATTCATACGGAAACTTCGTCGCTATGAAATACTATGGTTTCTATGACTTCTCCTTCTAAATCGAGTATCGTTTCTATGGAAACGACTGGCTTTTCTTTTGCGATACGAGTATCTCCCTCTCGATGCACTAATCCTTCTTTACTGCATCCCTCACTCCCACTCATTGACGAATTCACACGGAAATTGCGTCGCCATGAAATACTATGGGTTCTATGACTTCTCATTCTCAATCGAGTGACGTTTCTATGGACACGACAGGATTTTCTTTTGGGATACGACAATCACATTTCCGATCCACTAATCCGTCTTTACTGCATCCCTCACTAATACACATTGACGAATTCATACGGAAATTGCGTCGCTATGAAATACTATGGCTTCTATGACTTCGCCTTCTAAATCGAGTAACGTTTCTATGGACACGACAGGATTTTCTTTTGGGATACGACAATCACATTTCCGATCCACTAATCCGTCTTTACTGCATCCCTCACTAATACACATTGACGAATTCATACGGAAATTGCGTCGCTATGAAATACTATGGCCTCTATGACTTATCCTTCTAAATCGAGTAACGTTTCTATGGAAACGACTGACTTTTCTTTTGCGATACGAGTATCTCCCTCTCGATGCACTAATCCTTCTTTACTGCATCCCTCACTCACACTCATTGACGAATTCACACGGAAATTGCGTCGCTATGAAATACTATGGGTTCTATGACTTCTCCTTCTAAATCGAGTAACGTTTCTATGGACACGACAGGATTTTCTTTTGGGATACGACAATCACATTTCCGATCCACTAATCCTTCTTTACTGCATCCCTCACTCACACTCATTGACGAATTCACACGGAAATTGCGTCGCTATGAAATACTATGGGTTCTATGACTTCTCCTTCTAAATCGATTAACGTTTCTATGGACACGACAGGATTTTCTTTTGGGATACGACAATCACATTTCCGATCCACTAATCCGTCTTTACTGCATCCCTCACTAATACACATTGACGAATTCATACGGAAATTGCGTCGCTATGAAATACTATGGGTTCTATGACTTCTCCTTCTAAATCGAGTAACGTTTCTATGGAAACGACAGGATTTTCTTTTGGGATACGACAATCACATTTCCGATCCACTAATCCGTCTTTACTGCATCCCTCACTAATACACATTGACGAATTCATACGGAAATTGCGTCGCTATGAAATACTATGGGTTCTATGACTTCTCCTTCTAAATCGAGTAACGTTTCTATGGACACGACAGGATTTTCTTTTGGGATACGACAATCACATTTCCGATCCACTAATCCGTCTTTACTGCATCCCTCACTAATACACATTGACGAATTCATACGGAAATTGCGTCGCTTTGAAATACTATGGGTTCTATGACTTCTCCTTCTAAATCGAGTATCGTTTCTATGGAAACGACTGGCTCTTCTTTTGTGATACGAGTATCTCCCTCTCGATGCACTAATCCTTCTTTACTGCATCCCTCACTCCCACTCATTGACGAATTCACACGGAAATTGCGTCGCTATGAAATACTATGGGTTCTATGACTTCTCCTTCTAAATCGAGTAACGTTTCTATGGAAACGGCAGGATTTTCTTTTGGGATACGACAATCACATTTCCGATCCACTAATCCGTCTTTACTGCATCCCTCACTAATACACATTGACGAATTCATACGGAAATTGCGTCGCTATGAAATACTATGGCTTCTATGACTTCTCGTTCTAAATCGAGTAACGTTTCTATGGACACGACAGGATTTTCTTTTGGGATACGACAATCACATTTCCGATCCACTAATCCGTCTTTACTGCATCCCTCACTAATACACATTGACGAATTCATACGGAAATTGCGTCGCTATGAAATACTATGGGTTCTATGACTTCTCCTTCTAAATCGAGTATCGTTTCTATGGAAACGACTGGCTTTTCTTTTGCGATACGAGTATCTCCCTCTCGATGCACTAATCCTTCTTTACTGCATCCCTCACTCCCACTCATTGACGAATTCACACGGAAATTGCGTCGTCATGAAATACTATGGGTTCTATGACTTCTCCTTCTAAATCGAGTAACGTTTCTATGGACACGACAGGATTTTCTTTTGGGATACGACAATCACATTTCCGATCCACTAATCCGTCTTTACTGCATCCCTCACTAATACACATTGACGAATTCATACGGAAATTGCGTCGCTTTGAAATACTATGGCTTCTATGACTTCTCCTTCTAAATCGAGTAACGTTTCTATGGACACGACAGGATTTTCTTTTGGGATACGACAATCACATTTCCGATCCACTAATCCGTCTTTACTGCATCCCTCACTAATACACATTGACGAATTCATACGGTAATAGCGTCGCTATGAAATACTATGGGTTCTATGACTTCTCCTTCTAAATCGAGTAACGTTTCTATGGACACGACAGGATTTTCTTTTGGGATACGACAATCACATTTCCGATCCACTAATCCGACTTTACTGCATCCCTCACTAATACACATTGACGAATTCATACGGAAATTGCGTCGCTATGAAATACTATGGCTTCTATGACTTTTCCTTCTAAATCGAGTAACGTTTCTATGGACACGACAGGATTTTCTTTTGGGATACGACAATCACATTTCCGATCCACTAATCCGTCTTTACTGCATCCCTCACTAATACACATTGACGAATTCATACGGAAATTGCGTCGCTATGAAATACTATGGGTTCTATGACTTCTCCTTCTAAATCGAGTATCGTTTCTATTGAAACGACTGGCTTTTCTTTTGCGATACGAGTATCTCCCTCTCGATGCACTAATCCTTCTCTACTGCATCCCTCACTCCCACTCATTGACGAATTCACACGGAAATTGCGTCGCCATGAAATACTATGGGTTCTATGACTTCTCCTTCTAAATCGAGTAACGTTTCTATGGACACGACAGGATTTTCTTTTGGGATACGACAATCACATTTCCGATCCACTAATCCGTCTTTACTGCATCCCTCACTAATACACATTGACGAATTCATACGGAAATTGCGTCGCTATGAAATACTATGGCTTCTATGACTTCGCCTTCTAAATCGAGTAACGTTTCTATGGACACGACAGGATTTTCTTTTGGGATACGACAATCACATTTCCGATCCACTAATCCGTCTTTACTGCATCCCTCACTAATACACATTGACGAATTCATACGGAAATTGCGTCGCTATGAAATACTATGGCTTCTATGACTTATCCTTCTAAATCGAGTAACGTTTCTATGGAAACGACTGGCTTTTCTTTTGCGATACGAGTATCTCCCTCTCGATGCACTAATCCTTCTTTACTGCATCCCTTACTCCCACTCATTGACGAATTCACACGGAAATTGCGTCGCCATGAAATACTATGGGTTCTATGACTTCTCCTTCTAAATCGAGTAACGTTTCTATGGACACGACAGGATTTTCTTTTGGGATACGACAATCACATTTCCGATCCACTATTCCGTCTTTACTGCATCCCTCACTAATACACATTGACGAATTCAAACGGATATTGCGTCGCTATGAAATACAATGGGTTCTATGACTTCTCCTTCCAAATCGAGTAACGTTTCTATTTATACGACAGGATTTTCTTTTGGGATACGACAATCACATTTCCGATCCACTAATCCGTCTTTACTGCATCCCTCACTAATACACATTGACGAATTCATACGGAAATTGCGTCGCTATGAAATACTATGGCTTCTATGACTTCTCCTTTTAAATCGAGTAACGTTTCTATGCACACGACAGGATTTTCCTTTGGGATACGGCAATCACATTTCCGATCCACTAATCCGTCTTTACTGCATCCCTCACTAATACACATTGACGAATTCATACGGAAATTGCGTCGCTATGAAATACTATGGCTTCTATGACTTCTCCTTCTAAATCGAGTAACGTTTCTATGGACACGACAGGATTTTCTTTTGGGATACGACAATCACATTTCCGATCCACTAATCCGTCTTTACTGCATCCCTCACTAATACACATTGTCGAATTCATACGGAAATTGCGTCGCTATGAAATACTATGGCTTCTATGACTTCTCCTTCTAAATCGAGTAACGTTTCTATGGACACGACAGGATTTTCTTTTGGGATACGACAATCACATTTCCGATCCACTAATCCGTCTTTACTGCATCCCTCACTAATACACATTGACGAATTCATACGGAAATTGCCGTCGCTATGAAATACTATGGGTTCTATGACTTCTCCTTCTACATCGAGTGTCGTTTCTATGGAAACGACTGGCTTTTCTTTTGCGATACGTGTATCTCCCTCTCAATGCACTAATCCTTCTTTACTGCATCCCTCACTCCCACTCATTGACGAATTCACACGGAAATTGCGTCGCTATGAAATACTATGGGTTCTATGACTTCTCCTTCTAAATCTAGTAACGTTTCTATATACACGACAGGATTTTCTTTTGGGATACGACAATCACATTTCCGATCCACTAATCCGTCTTTACTGCATCCCTCACTAAAACACATTGACGAATTCATACGGAAATTGCGTCGCTATGAAATACTATGGGTTCTATGACTTCTCCTTCTAAATCGAGTAACGTTTCAATGGACACGACAGGATTTTCTTTTGGGATACGACAATCACATTTCCGATCAACTAATATGACTTCTCCTTCTAAATCGAGTATCGTTTCTATGGAAACGACTGGCTTTTCTTTTGCGATATGTGTATCTCCCTCTCGATGGACTAATCCTTCTTTACTGCATCCCTCACTCCCACTCATTGACGAATTCATACGGAAATTGCGTCGCTATGAAATACTATGAGTTCTATGACTTCTCCTTCTAAATCGAGTAACGTTTCTATGGAAACGACAGGATTTTCTTTTGGGATAAGACAATCACATTTCCGGTCCACTAATCCGTCTTTACTCCATCCCTCACTAATACACATTGACGAATTCATACGGAAATTGCGTCGCTATGAAATACTATGGGTTCTATGACTTCTCCTTCTAAATCGAGTAACGTTTCAATAGACACGACAGGATTTTCTTTTGGGATACGACAATCACATTTCCGATCCACTAATCCGTCTTTACTGCATCCCTCACTAATACACACTGACGAATTCATACGGAAATTGCGTCGCTTTGAAATACTATAGGTTCTATGACTTCTCCTTCTAAATCGAGTATCGTTTCTATGGAAACGACTGGCTTTTCTTTTGCGATACGAGTATCTCCCTCTCGATGCACTAATCCTTCTTCGCTGCATCCCTCACTCCCACTCATTGACGAATTCACACAGAAATTGCGTCGCTATGAAATACTATGGGTTCTATGACTTCTCCTTCTAAATCGAGTAACGTTTCTATGGAAACGACAGGATTTTCTTTTGGGATACGACAATCACATTTCCGATCCACTAATCCTTCTTTACTGCATCCCTCACTCCCACTCATTGACGAATTCACACGGGAATTGCGTCGCTATGAAATACTATGGGTTCTATGACTTCTCCTTCTAAATCGAGTAACGTTTCTATGGAAACACAGGATTTTCTTTTGGGATACGACAATCACATTTCCGATCCACTAATCCGTCTTTACTGTATCCCTCACTAATACACATTGACGAATTCTTACGGAAATTTCGTCGCTATTATATACTATGGCTTCTATGACTTCTCCTTCTAAATCGAGTATCGTTTCTATGGACACGACAGGATTTTCTTTTGGGATACGACAATCACATTTCCGATCCACTAATCCGTCTTTACTGCATCCCTCACTAATACACATTGACGAATTCATACGGAAATTGCGTCGCTTTGAAATACTATGGGTTCTATGACTTCTCCTTCTAAATCGAGTATCGTTTCTATGGAAACGACTGGCTTTTCTTTTGCGATACGAGTACCTCCCTCTCGATGCACTAATCCTTCTTTGCAGCATCCCTCACTCCCACTCATTGACGAATTCACACGGAAATTGCGCCGCTATGAAATACTATGGGATCTATGACTTCTCCTTCGAAATCGAGTAACGTTTCTGTGGACACGACAGGATTTTCTTTTGGGATACGACAATCACATTTCCGATCCACTAATCCTTCTTTACTGTATCCCTCACTATCACTCATTGACGAATTCACACGGAAATTGCGTCGCTATGAAATACTATGGGTTCTATGACTTCTCCTTCTAAATCGAGCAACGTTTCTATGGACACGACAGGATTTTCTTTTGGGATACGACAATCACATTTCCGATCCACTAATCCGTCTTTACTGCATCCCTCACTAATACACATTGACGAATTCATACGGAAATTGCGTCGCTTTGAAATACTATGGGTTCTATGACTTCTCCTTCTAAATCGAGTAACGTTTCTATGGAAACGACAGGATTTTCTTTTGGGATACGACAATCACATTTCCGATCCACTAATCCGTCTTTACTGCATCCCTCACTAATACACATTGACGAATTCATACGGAAATTGCGTCGCTATG
The DNA here is from genome assembly GCF_021461385.2 of Schistocerca piceifrons. NCBI lineage: Eukaryota > Metazoa > Arthropoda > Insecta > Orthoptera > Acrididae > Schistocerca > Schistocerca piceifrons. Next base: position 586,075 of record NW_025727551.1, on the reverse strand, counting down.
AAATACTATGGGTTCTATGACTTCTCCTTCTAAATCGAGTAACGTTTCTATGGAAACGACAGGATATTCTTTTGGGATACGACAATCACATTTCCGATCCACTAATCCGTCTTTACTGCATCCCTCACTAATACACATTGACGAATTCATACGGAAATTGCGTCGCTATGAAATACTATGGGTTCTATGACTTCTCCTTCTAAATCGAGTAACGTTTCTATGGACACGACAGGATTTTCTTTTGGGATACGACAATCACATTTCCGATCCACTAATCCGTCTTTACTGCATCCCTCACTAATACACATTGACGAATTCATACGGAAATTGCGTCGCTTTGAAATACTATGTGTTCTATGACTTCTCCTTCTAAATCGAGTATCGTTTCTATGGAAACGACTGGCTTTTCTTTTGCGATACGAGTATCTCCCTCTCGATGCACTAATCCGTCCTTACTGCATCCCTCACTAATACACATTGACGAATTCATACGGAAATTGCGTCGCTATGAAATACTATGGGTTCTATGACTTCTCCTTCTAAATCGAGTAACGTTTCTATGGACACGACAGGATTTTCTTTTGGGATACGACAATCACATTTCCGATCCACTAATCCGTCTTTACTGCATCCCTCACTAATACACATTGACGAATTCATACGGAAATTGCGTCGCTATGAAATACTATGGCTTCTATGACTTCTCCTTCTAAATCGAGTATCGTTTCTATGGAAACGACTGGCTTTCCTTTTGCGATACGAGTATCTCCCTCTCGATGCACTAATCCTTCTCTGCTGCATCCCTCACTCCCACTCATTGACGAATTCACACGGAAATTGCGGCGCCATGAAATACTATGGGTTCTATGACTTCTCCTTCTAAATCGAGTAACGTTTCTATGGACACGACAGGATTTTCTTTTGGGATACGACAATCACATTTCCGATCCACTATTCCGTCTTTACTGCATCCCTCACTAATACACATTGACGAATTCATACGGAAATTGCGTCGCTATGAAATACTATGGCTTCTATGACTTCGCCTTCTAAATCGAGTAACGTTTCTATGGACACGACAGGATTTTCTTTTGGGATACGACAATCACATTTCCGATCCACTAATCCGTCTTTACTGCATCCCTCACTAATACACATTGACGAATTCATACGGAAATTGCGTCGCTATGAAATACTATGGCTTCTATGACTTATCCTTCTAAATCGAGTAACGTTTCTATGGAAACGACTGGCTTTTCTTTTGCGATACGAGTATCTCCCTCTCGATGCACTAATCCTTCTTTACTGCATCCCTCACTCCCACTCATTGACGAATTCACACGGATATTGCGTCGCCATGAAATACTATGGGTTCTATGACTTCTCCTTCTAAATCGAGTAACGTTTCTATGGACACGACAGGATTTTCTTTTGGGATACGACAATCACATTTCCGATCCACTAATCCGTCTTTACTGCATCCCTCACTAATATACATTGACGAATTCATACGGAAATTGCGTCGCTATGAAATACAATGGGTTCTATGACTTCTCCTTCCAAATCGAGTAACGTTTCTATGGATACGACAGGATTTCCTTTTGGGATACGTCAATCACATTTCCGATCCACTAATCCGTCTTTACTGCATCCCTCACTAATACACATTGACGAATTCATACGGAAATTGCGTCGCTATGAAATACTATGGCTTCTATGACTTCTCCTTTTAAATCGAGTAACGTTTCAATGCACACGACAGGATTTTCCTTTGGGATACGACAATCACATTTCCGATCCACTAATCCGTCTTTACTGCATCCCTCACTAATACACATTGACGAATTCATACGGAAATTGCGTCGCTATGAAATACTATGGCTTCTATGACTTCTCCTTCTAAATCGAGTAACGTTTCTATGGACACGACAGGATTTTCTTTTGGGATACGACAATCACATTTCCGATCCACTAATCCGTCTTTACTGCATCCCTCACTAATACACATTGACGAATTCATACGGAAATTGCGTCGCTATGAAATACTATGGCTTCTATGACTTCTCCTTCTAAATCGAGTAACGTTTCTATGGACACGACAGGATTTTCTTTTGGGATACGACAATCACATTTCCGATCCACTAATCCGTCTTTACTGCATTCCTCACTAATACACATTGACGAATTCATACGGAAATTGCGTCGCTATGAAATACTGTGGGTTCTATGACTTCTCCTTCTACATCGAGTGTCGTTTCTATGGAAACGACTGGCTTTTCTTTTGCGATACGTGTATCTCCCTCTCAATGCACTAATCCTTCTTTACTGCATCCCTCACTCCCACTCATTGACGAATTCACACGGAAATTGCGTCGCTATGAAATACTATGGGTTCTATGACTTCTCCTTCTAAATCTAGTAACGTTTCTATATACACGACAGGATTTTCTTTTGGGATACGACAATCACATTTCCGATCCACTAATCCGTCTTTACTGCATCCCTCACTAAAACACATTGACGAATTCATACGGAAATTGCGTCGCTATGAAATACTATGGGTTCTATGACTTCTCCTTCTAAATCGAGTAACGTTTCAATGGACACGACAGGATTTTCTTTTGGGATACGACAATCACATTTCCGATCCACTAATCCGTCTTTACTGCATCCCTCACTAATACACATTGACGAATTCATACGGAAATTGCGTCGCTTTGAAATACTATGGGTTCTATGACTTCCCTTCTAAATCGAGTATCGTTTCTATGGAAACGACTGGCTTTTCTTTTGCGATATGTGTATCTCCCTCTCGATGCACTAATCCTTCTTTACTGCATCCCTCACTCCCACTCATTGACGAATTCATACGGAAATTGCGTCGCTATGAAATACTATGAGTTCTATGACTTCTCCTTCTAAATCGAGTAACGTTTCTATGGAAACGACAGGATTTTCTTTTGGGATAAGACAATCACATTTCCGGTCCACTAATCCGTCTTTACTGCATCCCTCACTAATACACATTGACGAATTCATACGGAAATAGCGTCGCTATGAAATACTATGGGTTCTATGACTTCTCCTTCTAAATCGAGTAACGTTTCAATAGACACGACAGGATTTTCTTTTGGGATACGACAATCACATTTCCGATCCACTAATCCGTCTTTACTGCATCCCTCACTAATACACATTGACGAATTCATACGGAAATTGCGTCGCTTTGAAATACTATGGGTTCTATGACTTCTCCATCTAAATCGAGTATCGGTTCTATGGAAACGACTGGCTTTTCTTTTGCGATACGAGTATCTCCCTCTCGATGCACTAATCCTTCTTTGCTGCATCCCTCACTCCCACTCATTGACGAATTCACACGGAAATTGCGTCGCTATGAAATACTATGGGTTCTATGACTTCTCCTTCTAAATCGAGTAACGTTTCTATGGAAACGACAGGATTTTCTTTTGGGATGCGACAATCACATTTCCGATCCACTAATCCTTCTTTACTGCATCCCTCACTATCACTCATTGACGAATTCACACGGAAATTGCGTCGCTATGAAATACTATGGGTTCTATGACTTCTCCTTCTAAATCGAGTAACGTTTCTATTGACACGACAGGATTTTCTTTTGGGATACGACAATCACATTTCCGATCCACTAATCCGTCTTTACTGCATCCCTCACTAATACACATTGACGAATTCATACGGAAATTGCGTCGCTTTGAAATACTATGGGTTCTATGTCTTCTCCTTCTAAATCGAGTAACGTTTCTATGGAAACGACAGGATTTTCTTTTGGGATACGACAATCACATTTCCGATCCACTAATCCGTCTTTACTGCATCCCACACTAATACACATTGACGAATTCATACGGAAATTGCGTCGCTATGAAATACTATGGGTTCTATGACTTCTCCTTCTAAATCGAGTAAAGTTTCTATGGAAACGACAGGATATTCTTTTGGGATACGACAATCACATTTCCGATCCACTAATCCGTCTTTACTGCATCCCTCACTAATACACATTGACGAATTCATACGGAAATTGCGTCGCTTTGAAATACTATGTGTTCTATGACTTCTCCTTCTGAATCGAGTATCGTTTCTATGGAAACGACTGGCTTTTCTTTTGCGATACGAGTATCTCCCTCTCGATGCACTAATCCGTCCTTACTGCATCCCTCACTAATACACATTGACGAATTCATACGGAAATTGCGTCGCTATAAAATACTATGGGTTCTATGACTTCTCCTTCTGAATCGAGTAACGTTTCTATGGAAACGACAGGATTTTCTTTTGGGATACGACAATCACATTTCCGATCCACTTATCCGTCTTTACTGCATCCCTCACTAATACACATTGACGAATTCATACGGAAATTGCGTCGCTATGAAATACTATGGGTTCTATGACTTCTCCTTCTAAATCGAGCAACGTTTCTATGGAAACGACAGGATTTCCTTTTGGGATACGACAATCACATTTCCGATCCACTAATCCGTCTTTACTGCATCCCTCGCTAATACACATTGACGAATTCATACGGAAATTGCGTCGCTATGAAATACTATGGGTTCTATGACTTCTCCTTCTAAATCGAGTAACGTTTCTATGGACACGACAGGATTTTCTTTTGGGATACGACAATCACATTTCCGATCCACTAATCCGTCTTTACTGCATCCCTCACTAATACACATTGACGAATTCATACGGAAATTGCGTCGCTTTGAAATACTATGTGTTCTATGACTTCTCCTTCTAAATTGAGTATCGTTTCTATGGAAACGACTGGCTTTTCTTTTGCGATACGAGTATCTCCCTCTCGATGCACTAATCCTTCTTTACTGCATCCCTCGATCCCACTCATTGACGAATTCACACGGAAATTGCGTCGCTATGAAATACTATGGGTTCTATGACTTCTCCTTCTAAATCGAGTAATGTTTCTATGGAAACGACAGGATTTTCTTTTGGGATACGACAATCACATTTCTGATCCACTAATCCGTCTTTACTGCATCCCTCACTAATACACATTGACGAATTCATACGGAAATTGCGTCGCTATGAAATACTATGGCTTCTATGACTTCTCCTTCTAAATCGAGTAACGTTTCTATGGACACGACAGGATTTTCTTTTGGGATACGACAATCACATTTCCGATCCACTAATCCGTCTTTACTGCATCCCTCACTAATACACATTGACGAATTCATACGGAAATTGCGTCGCCATGAAATACTATGCGATCTATGACTTCTCCTTCTAAATCGAGTATCGTTTCTATGGAAACGACAGGATTTTCTTTTGGGATACGACAATCACATTTCCGATCCACTAATCCGTCTTTACTGCATCCCTCACTAATACACATTGACGAATTCATACGGAAATTGCGTCGCTTTGAAATACTATGGGTTCTATGACTTCTCCTTCTAAATCGAGTATCGTATCTATGGAAACGACTGGCTTATCTTTTGCGGTACGAGTATCTCCCTCTCGATGCACTAATCCTTCTTTACTGCATCCCTCACTCCCACTCATTGACGAATTCATACGGAAATTGCGGCGCTATGAAATACTATGGGTTCTATGACTTCTTCTTCCAAATCGAGTAACGTTTCTATGGATACGACAGGATTTTCTTTTGGGATACGACAATCACATTTCCGATCCACTAATCCGTCTTTACTGCATCCCTCACTAATACACATTGACAAATTCATACGGAAATTGCGTCGCTATGAAATACTATGGCTTCTATGACTTCTCCTTCTAAATCGAGTAACGTTTCTATGGACACGACAGGATTTTCTTTTGGGATACGACAATCACATTTCCGATCCACTAATCCGTCTTTACTGCATCCCTCACTAATACACATTGACGAATTCATACGGAAATTGCGTCGCTATGAAATACAATGGCTTCTATGACTTCTCCTTCTAAATCGAGTAACGTTTCTATGGACACGACAGGATTTTCTTTTGGGATACGACAATCACATTTCCGATCCACTAATCCGTCTTTACTGCATCCCTCACTAATACACATTGACGAATTCATACGGAAATTGCGTCGCTATGAAATACTATGGGTTCTATGACATCTCCTTCTAAATCGAGTATCGTTTCTATGGAAACGACAGGATTTTCTTTTGGGATACGACAATCACATTTCCGATCCACTAATCCGTCTTTACTGCATCCCTCACTAAAACACATTGACGAATTCATACGGAATATGCGTCGCTTTGAAATACTATGGGTTCTATGACTTCTCCTTCTAAATCAAGTATCGTTTCTATGGAAACGACTGGCTTTTATTTAGCGATACGAGTACCTCCCTCTCGATGCACTAATCCTCCTTTACTGCATCCCTCACTCCCACTCATTGACGAATTCACACGGAAATTGCGTCGCCATGAAACACTATGGGTTCTATGACTTCTCCTTCTAAATCGAGTAACGTTTCTATGGACACGACAGGATTTTCTTTTGGGATACGACAATCACATTTCCGATCCACTAATCCGTCTTTACTGCATCCCTCACTAATACAAATTGACGAATTCATACGGAAATTGCGTCGCTTTGAAATACTATGGGTTCTATGACTTCTCCTTCTAAATCGAGTATCGTTTCTATGGAAACGACTGGCTTTTCTTTTGCGATACGAGTATCTCCCTCTCGATGCACTAATCCTTCTTTACTGCATCCCTCACTCCCACTCATTGACGAATTCACACGGAAATTGCGTCGCTATGAAATACTATGGGTTCTATGACTTCTCCTTCTAAATCGAGTAACGTTTCTAAGGAAACGATAGGATTTTTTTTTGGGATACGACAATCACATTTCTGATCCACTAATCCGTCTTTACTGCATCCCTCACTAATACACATTGACGAATTCATACGGAAATTGCGTCGCTATGACATACTATGGCTTCTATGACTTCTCCTTCTAAATCGAGTAACGTTTCTATGGACACGACAGGATTTTCTTTTGGGATACGACAATCACATTTCCGATCCACTAATCCGTCTTTACTGCATCCCTCACTAATACACATTGACGAATTCATACGGAAATTGCGTCGCCATGAAGTACTATGCGTTCTATGGCTTCCCCTTCTAAATCGAGTAACGTTTCTATGGAAACGACAGGATTTTCTTTTGGGATACGACAATCACATTTCCGATCCACTAATCCGTCTTTACTGCATCCCTCACGAATACACATTGACGAATTCATACGGAAATTGCGTCGCTTTGAAATACTATGGGTTCTATGACTTCTCCTTCTAAATGGAGTATCGTTTCTATGGAAACGACTGGCTTTTCTTTTGCGATACGAGTATCTCCCTCTCGATGCACTAATCCTTCTTTACTGCATCCCTCACTCCCACTCATTGACGAATTCACACGGAAATTGCGTCGCTATGAAATACTATGGGTTCTATGACTTCTCCTTCCAAATCGAGTAACGTTTCTATGGATACGACAGGATTTTCTTTTGGGATACGACAATCACATTTCCGATCCACTAATCCGTCTTTACTGCATCCCTCACTAATACACATTGACAAATTCATACGGAAATTGCGTCGCTATGAAATACTATGGCTTCTATGACTTCTCCTTCTAAATCGAGTAACGTTTCTAAGGAAACGATAGGATTTTTTTTTGGGATACGACAATCACATTTCTGATCCACTAATCCGTCTTTACTGCATCCCTCACTAATACACATTGACGAATTCATACGGAAATTGCGTCGCTATGACATACTATGGCTTCTATGACTTCTCCTTCTAAATCGAGTAACGTTTCTATGGACACGACAGGATTTTCTTTTGGGATACGACAATCACATTTCCGATCCACTAATCCGTCTTTACTGCATCCCTCACTAATACACATTGACGAATTCATACGGAAATTGCGTCGCCATGAAGTACTATGCGTTCTATGACTTCCCCTTCTAAATCGAGTAACGTTTCTATGGAAACGACAGGATTTTCTTTTGGGATACGACAATCACATTTCCGATCCACTAATCCGTCTTTACTGCATCCCTCACGAATACACATTGACGAATTCATACGGAAATTGCGTCGCTTTGAAATACTATGGGTTCTATGACTTCTCCTTCTAAATGGAGTATCGTTTCTATGGAAACGACTGGCTTTTCTTTTGCGATACGAGTATCTCCCTCTCGATGCACTAATCCTTCTTTACTGCATCCCTCACTCCCACTCATTGACGAATTCACACGGAAATTGCGTCGCTATGAAATACTATGGGTTCTATGACTTCTCCTTCCAAATCGAGTAACGTTTCTATGGATACGACAGGATTTTCTTTTGGGATACGACAATCACATTTCCGATCCACTAATCCGTCTTTACTGCATCCCTCACTAATACACATTGACAAATTCATACGGAAATTGCGTCGCTATGAAATACTATGGCTTCTATGACTTCTCCTTCTAAATTGAGTAACGTTTCTATGGACACGACAGGATTTTCTTTTGGGATACGACAATCACATTTCCGATCCACTAATTCGTCTTTATGCATCCCTCACTAATACACATTGACGAATTCATACGGAAATTGCGTCGCTATGAAATACTATGGCTTCTATGACTTCTCCTTCTAAATCGAGTAACGTTTCTATGGACACGACAGGATTTTCTTTTGGCATACGACAATCACATTTCCGATCCACTAATCCGTCTTTACCGCATCCCTCACTAATACACATTGACGAATTCATACGGAAATTGCGTCGTTATGAAATACTATGGGTTCTATGACTTCTCCTTCTAAATCGAGTATCGTTTCTATGGAAACGACTGGCTTTTCTTTTGCGATACGAGTATCTCCCTCTCGATGCACTAATCCTTCTTTACTGCATCCCTCACTCCCACTCATTGACGAATTCACGCGGAAATTGCGTCGCCATGAAATACTATGGGTTCTATGACTTCTCCTTCTAAATCGAGTAACGTTTCTATGGACACGACAGGATTTTCTTTTGGGATACGACAATCACATTTCCGATCCACTAATCCGTCTTTACTGCATCCCTCACTAATACACATTGACGAATTCATACGGAAATTGCGTCACTTTGAAATACTATGGGTTCTATGACTTCTCCTTCTAAATCGAGTATCGTTTCTATGGAAACGACTGGCTTTTCTTTTGCGATATGAGTATCTCCCTCTCGATGCACTAATCCTCCTTTACTGCATCCCTCACTCCCACTCATTGACGAATTCACACGGAAATTGCGTCGCCATGAAATACTATGGGTTCTATGACTTCTCCTTCTAAATCGAGTAACGTTTCTATGGACACGACAGGATTTTCTTTTGGGATACGACAATCACATTTCCGATCCACTAATCCGTCTTTACTGCATCCCTCACTAATACACATTGACGAATTCATACGGAAATTGCGTCGCTTTGAAATACTATGGGTTCTATGACTTCTCCTTCTAAATCGAGTATCGTTTCTATGGAAACGACTGGCTTTTCTTTTGCGATACGAGTATCTCGCTCTCGATGCACTAATCCTTCTTTACTGCATCCCTCACTCCCACTCATTGACGAATTCACACGGAAATTGCGTGGCTATGAAATACTATGGGTTCTATGACTTCTCCTTCCAAATCGAGTAACGTTCCTATGGATACGACAGGATTTTCTTTTGGGATACGACAATCACATTTCCGATCCACTAATCCGTCTTTACTGCATCCCTCACTAATACACATTGACGAATTCATACGGAAATTGCGTCGCTATGAAATACTATGGCTTCTATGACTTCTCCTTCTAAATCGAGTAACGTTTCTATGGACACGACAGGATTTTCTTTTGGGATACGACAATCACATTTCCGATCCACTAATCCGTCTTTACTGCATCCCTCACTAATACACATTGACGAATTCATACGGAAATTGCGTCGCTATGAAATACTATGGCTTCTATGACTTCTCCTTCTAAATAGAGTAACGTTTCTATGGACACGACAGGATATTCTTTTGGGATACGACAATCACATTTCCGATCCACTAATCCGTCTTTACTGCGTCCCTCAATAATACACATTGACGAATTTATACGGAAATTGCGACGCTATGAAATACTATGGCTTCTATGACTTCTCCTTCTAAGTCGAGTATCGTTTCTATGGACACGACAGGATTTTTCTTTTGGGATACGACAATCACATTTCCGATCCACTAATCCGTCTTTACTGCATCCCTCACTAATACACATTGACGAATTCATACGGAAATTGCGTCGCTATGAAATACTATGGGTTCTATGACTTCTACTTCTAAATCGAGTATCGTTTCTATGGAAACGACTGGCCTTTCTTTTGCGATACGAGTATCTCCCTCTCGATGCACTAATCCTTCTTTACTGCATCACTCACTCCCACTCATTGACGAATTCACACGGAAATTGCGTCGCTATGAAATACTATGGGTTCTATGACTTCTCCTTCAAAATCGAGTAACGTTTCTATGGATACGACAGGATTTTCTTTTGGGATACGACAATCACATTTCCGATCCACTAATCCGTCTTTACTGCATCCCTCACTAATACACATAGAAGAATTCATACGGAAATTGCGTCGCTATGAAATACTATGGCTTTTATGACTTCTCCTTCTAAATCGAGTATCGTTTCTATGGAAACGACTGGCTTTTCTTTTGCGATACGAGTATCTCCCTCTCGATCCACTAATCCTTCTTTACTGCATCCCTCTCTCCCACTCATTGACGAATTCACATGGAAATTGCGTCGCCATGAAATACTATGGGTTCTATGACTTCTGCTTCAAATCGAGTAACGTTTCTATGGAAACGACAGGATTTTCTTTTGGGATACGACAATCACATTTCCGATCCACTAATCCGTCTTTACTGCATCCCTCACTAATACACATTGACGAATTCATACGGAAATTGCGTCGCTATGAAATACTATGGGTTCTATGACTTCTCCTTCTATATCGAGTAACGTTTCTATGGAAACGACAGGATTTTCTTTTGGGATACGACAATCACATTTCCGATCCACTAATCCGTCTTTACTGCATCCCTCACTAATACACATTGACGAATTCATACGGAAATTGCGTCGCTATGAAATACTATGGGTTCTATGACTTCTCCTTCTAAATCGAGTATCGTTTCTATGGAAACGACTGGCTTTTCTTTTCCGATACGAGTATCTCCCTCTCGATGCACTAATCCTTCTTTACTGCATCCCTCACTCCCACTCATTGACGAATTCACACGGAAATTGCGTCGCTATGAAATACTATGTGTTTTATGACTTCTCCTTCTAAATCGGGTAACGTTTCTATGGAATTGACTGGCATTTCTTTTGCGATACGAGTATCTCAATCTCGATGCACTAATCCTTCTTTACTGCATCCCTCACTCCCACTCATTGACGAATTCACACGGAAATTGCGTCGCTATGAAATACTATGGGTTCTATGACTTCTCCTTCTAAATAGAGTAACTTTTCTATGGAAACGACTGGCTTTCTTTTTGCGATACGAGTATCTCCCTCTCGATGCACTAATCCTTCTTTACTGCATCCCTCACTCCCACTCATTGACGAATTCACACGGAAATTGCGTCGCTATGAAATACTATGGGTTCTATGACTTCTCCTTCTAAATCGAGTAACGTTTCTATGGAAACGACTGGCTTTTCCTTTGCGATACGAGTATCTCCCTCGCGATGCACTAATCCTTCTTTACTGCATCCCTCACTCCCACTCATTGACGAATTCACACGGAAATTGCGTCGCTATGAAATACTATGGGTTCTATGACTTCTCCTTCTAAATCGAGTAACGTTTCTATGGAAACGACTGGCTTTTCTTTTGCGATACGAGTATCTCCCTCTCGATGCACTAATCCTTCTTTACTGCATCCCTCACTCCCACTCATTGACGAATTCACACGGAAATTGCGTCGCTATGAAATACTATGGGTTCTATGACTTCTCCTTCTAAATCGAGTAACGTTTCTATGGATACGACAGGATTTTTTTTTGGGATACGACAATCACATTTCCGATCCACTAATCCGTCTTTACTGCATCCCTCACTAATACACATTGACGAATTCATACGGAAATTGCGTCGCTGTGAAATACTATGGCTTCTATGACTTCTCCTTCTAAATCGAGTAACGTTCCTATGGACACGACAGGATTTTCTTTTGGGATACGACAATCACATTTCCGATCCACTAATCCGTCTTTACTGCATCCCTCACTAATACACATTGACGAATCCATACGGAAATTGCGTCGCCATGAAGTACTATGCGTTCTATGACTTCCCCTTCTAAATCGAGTAACGTTTCTATGGAAACGACAGGATTTTCTTTTGGGATACGACAATCACATTTCCGATCCACTAATCCGTCTTTACTGCATCCCTCACTAATACACATTGACGAATTCATACGGAAATTGCGTCGCTTTGAAATACTATGGGTTCTATGACTTCTCCTTCCAAATCGAGTATCGTTTCTATGGAAACGACTGGCTTTTCTTTTGCGATACGAGTATCTCCCTCTCAATGCACTAATCCTTCTTTACTGCATCCCTCACTCCCACTCATTGACGAATTCACACGGAAATTGCGTCGCCATGAAATACTATGGGTTCTATGACTTCTCCTTCCAAATCGAGTAACGTTTCTATGGATACGACAGGATTTTCTTTTGGGATACGACAATCACATTTCCGATCCACTAATCCGTCTTTACTGCATCCCTCACTAATACACATTGACAAATTCATACGGAAATTGCGTCGCTATGAAATACTATGGCTTCTATGACTTCTCCTTCTAAATTGGGTAACGTTTCTATGGACACGACAGGATTTTCTTTTGGGATACGACAATCACATTTCCGATCCACTAATCCGTCTTTACTGCATCCCTCACTAATACACATTGACGAATTCATACGGAAATTGCGTCGCTATGAAATACTATGGCTTCTATGACTTCTCCTTCTAAATCGAGTAACGTTTCTATGGACACGACAGGATTTTCTTTTGGCATCGACAATCACATTTCCGATCCACTAATCCGTCTTTACCGCATCCCTCACTAATACACATTGACGAATTCATACGGAAATTGCGTCGCTATGAAATACTATGGGTTCTATGACTTCTCCTTCTAAATTGAGTATCGTTTCTATGGAAACAACTGGCTTTTCTTTTGCGATACGAGTATCTCCCTCTCGATGCACTAATCCTTCTTTACTGCATCCCTCACTCCCACTCATTGACGAATTCACACGGAAATTGCGTCGCCATGAAATACCATGGGTTCTATGACTTCTCCTTCTTAATCGAGTAACGTTTCTATGGACACGACAGGTTTTTCTTTTGGGATACGACAATCACATTTCCGATCCACTAATCCGTCTTTACTGCATCCCTCACTAATACACATTGACGAATTCATACGGAAATTGCGTCGCTTTGAAATACTATGGGTTCTATGACTTCTCCTTCTAAATCGAGTATCGTTTCTATGGAAACGACTGGCTTTTCTTTTGCGATATGAGTATCTCCTTCTCGATGCACTAATCCTCCTTTACTGCATCCCTCACTCCCACTAATTGACGAATTCACACGGAAATTGCGTCGCCATGAAATACTATGGGTTCTATGACTTCTCCTTCTAAATCGAGTAACGTTTCTATGGAAACGACTGGCTTTTCCTTCGCGATACGAGTATCTCCCTCTCGATGCACCAATCCTTCTTTACTGCAACCCTCACTCCCACTCATTGACGAATTCACACGGAAATTGCGTCGCTATGAAATACTATGGGTTCTATGACTTCTCCTTCCAAATCGAGTAACGTTTCTATGGATACGACAGGATTTTCTTTTGGGTTACGACAATCACATTTCCGATCCACTAATCCGTCTTTACTGCATCCCTCACTAATACACATAGAAGAATTCATACGGAAATTGCGTCGCTATGAAATACTATGGCTTTTATGACTTCTCCTTCTAAATCGAGTATCGTTTCTATGGAAACGACTGGCTTTTCTTTTGCGATACGAGTATCTCCCTCTCGATCCACTAATCCTTCTTTACTGCATCCCTCTCTCCCACTCATTGACGAATTCACATGGAAATTGCGTCGCCATGAAATACTATGGGTTCTATGACTTCTGCTTCAAATCGAGTAACGTTTCTATGGAAACGACAGGATTTTCTTTTGGGATACGACAATCACATCTCCGATCCACTAATCCGTCTTTACTGCATCCCTCACTAATACACATTGACGAATTCATACGGAAATTGCGTCGCTATGAAATACTATGGGTTCTATGACTTCTCCTTCATTATCGAGTAACGTTTCTATGGAAACGACAGGATTTTCTTTTGGGATACGACAATCACATTTCCGATCCACTAATCCGTCTTTACTGCATCCCTCACTAATACACATTGACAAATTCATACGGAAATTGCGTCGCTATGAAATACTATGGGTTCTATGACTTCTCCTTCTAAATCGAGTATCGTTTCTATGGAAACGACTGGCTTTTATTTTCCGATACGAGTATCTCCCTCTCGATGCACTAATCCTTCTTTACTGCATCCCTCACTCCCACTCATTGACGAATTCACACGGAAATTGCGTCGCTATGAAATACTATGGGTTCTATGACTTCTCCTTCTAAATCGAGTAACGTTTCTATGGAAACGACTGGCTTTTCCTTTGCGATACGAGTATCTCCCTCGCGATGCACTAATCCTTCTTTACTGCATCCCTCACTCCCACTCATTGACGAATTCACACGGAAATTGCGTCGCTATGAAATACTATGGGTTCTATGACTTCTCCTTCTAAATCGAGTAACGTTTCTATGGAAACGACTGGCTTTTCTTTTGCGATACGAGTATCTCCCTCTCGATGCACTAATCCTTCTTTACTGCATCCCTCACTCCCACTCATTGACGAATTCACACGGAAATTGCGTCGCTATGAAATACTATGGGTTCTATGACTTCTCCTTCTAAATCGGATAACGTTTCTATGGATACGACAGGATTTTCTTTTGGGATACGACAATCACATTTCCGATCCACTAATCCGTCTTTACTGCATCCCTCACTAATACACATTGACGAATTCATACGGAAATTGCGTCGCTGTGAAATACTATGGCTTCTATGACTTCTCCTTCTAAATCGGGTAACGTTTCTATGGACACGACAGGATTTTCTTTTGGGATACGACAATCACATTTCCGATCCACTAATCCGTCTTTACTGCATCCCTCACTAACACACATTGACGAATTCATACGGAAATTGCGTCGCCATGAAGTACTATGCGTTCTATGACTTCCCCTTCTAAATCGAGTAACGTTTCTATGGAAACGACTGGCTTTTCTTTTGCGATACGAGTATCTCCCTCTCGATGCACTAATCCTTCTTTACTGCATCCCTCACTCCCACTCATTGACGAATTCACACGGAAATTGCGTCGCTATGAAATACTATGTGTTCTATGACTTCTCCTTCCAAATCGAGTAACGTTTCTATGGATACGACAGGATTTTCTTTTGGGATACGACAATCACATTCCCGATCCACTAATCCGTCTTTACTGCATCCCTCACTAATACACATTGACAAATTCATACGGAAATTGCGTCGCTATGAGATACTATGGCTTCTATGACTTCTCCTTCTAAATTGGGTAACGTTTCTATGGACACGACAGGATTTTCTTTTGGGATACGACAATCACATTTCCGATCCACTGATCCGTCTTTACTGCATCCCTCACTAATACACATTGACGAATTCTTACGGAAATTGCGTCGCTATGAAATACTATGGCTTCTATGACTTCTCCTTCTAAATCGAGTAACGTTTCTATGGACACGACAGGATTTTCTTTTGGCATACGACAATCACATTTCCGATCCACTAATCCGTCTTTACCGCATCCCTCACTAATACACATTGACGAATTCATACGGAAATTGCGTCGCTATGAAATACTATGGGTTCTATGACTTCTCCTTCTAAATCGAGTATCGTTTCTATGGAAACGACTGGCTTTTCTTTTGCGATACGAGTATCTCCCTCTCGATGCACTAATCCTTCTTTACTGCATCCCTCACTCCCACTCATTGACGAATTCACACGGAAATTGCGTCGCCATGAAATACCATGGGTTCTATGTCTTCTCCTTCTAAATCGAGTAACGTTTCTATGGACACGACAGGATTTTCTTTTGGGATACGACAATCACATTTCCGATCCACTAATCCGTCTTTACTGCATCCCTCGCTAATACACATTGACGAATTCATACGGAAATTGCGTCGCTTTGAAATACTATGGGTTCTATGACTTCTCCTTCTAAATCGAGTATCGTTTCTAAGGAAACGACTGGCTTTTCTTTTGCGATATGAGTATCTCCGTCTCGATGCACTAATCCTCCTTTACTGCATCCCTCACTCCCACTAATTGACGAATTCACACGGAAATTGCGTCGCCATGAAATACTATGGGTTCTATGACTTCTCCTTCTAAATCGAGTAACGTTTCTATGGAAACGACTGGCTTTTCCTTTGCGATACGAGTATCTCCCTCTCGATGCACTAATCCTTCTTTACTGCATCCCTCACTCCCACTCATTGACGAATTCACACGGAAATTGCGTCGCTATGAAATACTATGGGTTCTATGACTTCTCCTTCTAAATCGAGTAACGTTTCTATGGAAACGACTGGCTTTTCTTTTGCGATACGAGTATCTCCCTCTCGATGCACTAATCCTTCTTTACTGCATCCCTCACTCCCACTCATTGACGAATTCACACGGAAATTGCGTCGCTATGAAATACTATGGGTTCTATGACTTCTCCTTCTAAATCGGATAACGTTTCTATGGATACGACAGGATTTTCTTTTGGGATACGACAATCACATTTCCGATCCACTAATCCGTCTTTACTGCATCCCTCACTAATACACATTGACGAATTCATACGGAAATTGCGTCGCTGTGAAATACTATGGCTTCTATGACTTCTCCTTCTAAATCGGGTAACGTTTCTATGGACACGACAGGATTTTCTTTTGGGATACGACAATCACATTTCCGATCCACTAATCCGTCTTTACTGCATCCCTCACTAATACACATTGACGAATTCATACGGAAATTGCGTCGCCATGAAGTACTATGCGTTCTATGACTTCCCCTTCTAAATCGAGTAACGTTTCTATGGAAACGACTGGCTTTTCTTTTGCGATACGAGTATCTCCCTCTCGATGCACTAATCCTTCTTTACTGCATCCCTCACTCCCACTCATTGACGAATTCACACGGAAATTGCGTCGCTATGAAATACTATGGGTTCTATGACTTCTCCTTCCAAATCGAGTAACGTTTCTATGGATACGACAGGATTTTCTTTTGGGATACGACAATCACATTCCCGATCCACTAATCCGTCTTTACTGCATCCCTCACTAATACACATTGACAAATTCATACGGAAATTGCGTCGCTATGAGATACTATGGCTTCTATGACTTCTCCTTCTAAATTGGGTAACGTTTCTATGGACACGACAGGATTTTCTTTTGGGATACGACAATCACATTTCCGATCCACTGATCCGTCTTTACTGCATCCCTCACTAATACACATTGACGAATTCTTACGGAAATTGCGTCGCTATGAAATACTATGGCTTCTATGACTTCTCCTTCTAAATCGAGTAACGTTTCTATGGACACGACAGGATTTTCTTTTGGCATACGACAATCACATTTCCGATCCACTAATCCGTCTTTACCGCATCCCTCACTAATACACATTGACGAATTCATACGGAAATTGCGTCGCTATGAAATACTATGGGTTCTATGACTTCTCCTTCTAAATCGAGTATCGTTTCTATGGAAACGACTGGCTTTTCTTTTGCGATACGAGTATCTCCCTCTCGATGCACTAATCCTTCTTTACTGCATCCCTCACTCCCACTCATTGACGAATTCACACGGAAATTGCGTCGCCATGAAATACCATGGGTTCTATGTCTTCTCCTTCTAAATCGAGTAACGTTTCTATGGACACGACAGGATTTTCTTTTGGGATACGACAATCACATTTCCGATCCACTAATCCGTCTTTACTGCATCCCTCGCTAATACACATTGACGAATTCATACGGAAATTGCGTCGCTTTGAAATACTATGGGTTCTATGACTTCTCCTTCTAAATCGAGTATCGTTTCTAAGGAAACGACTGGCTTTTCTTTTGCGATATGAGTATCTCCGTCTCGATGCACTAATCCTCCTTTACTGCATCCCTCACTCCCACTAATTGACGAATTCACACGGAAATTGCGTCGCCATGAAATACTATGGGTTCTATGACTTCTCCTTCTAAATCGAGTAACGTTTCTATGGAAACGACTGGCTTTTCCTTTGCGATACGAGTATCTCCCTCTCGATGCACTAATCCTTCTTTACTGCATCCCTCACTCCCACTCATTGACGAATTCACACGGAAATTGCGTCGCTATGAAATACTATGGGTTCTATGACTTCTCCTTCTAAATCGAGTAACGTTTCTATGGAAACGACTGGCTTTTCTTTTGCGATACGAGTATCTCCCTCTCGATGCACTAATCCTTCTTTACTGCATCCCTCACTCCCACTCATTGACGAATTCACACGGAAATTGCGTCGCTATGAAATACTATGGGTTCTATGACTTCTCCTTCTAAATCGAGTAACGTTTCTATGGAAACGACTGGCTTTTCTTTTGCGATACGAGTATCTCCCCCTCGATGCACTAATCCTTCTTTACTGCATCCCTCACTCCCACTCATTGACGAATTCACACGGAAATTGCGTCGCTATGAAATACTATGGGTTCTATGACTTCTCCTTCCAAATCGAGTAACGTTTCTATGGATACGACAGGATTTTCTTTTGGGATACGACAATCACATTCCCGATCCACTAATCCATCTTTACTGCATCCCTCACTAATACACATTGACAAATTCATACGGAAATTGCGTCGCTATGAAATACTATGGCTTCTATGACTTCTCCTTCTAAATTGGGTAACGTTTCTATGGACACGACAGGATTTTCTTTTGGGATACGACAATCACATTTCCGATCCACTAATCCGTCTTTACTGCATCCCTCACTAATACACATAGACGAATTCTTACGGAAATTGCGTCGCTATGAAATACTATGGCTTCTATGACTTCTCCTTCTAAATCGAGTAACGTTTCTATGGACACGACAAGATTTTCTTTTGGCATACGACAATCACATTTCCGATCCACTAATCCGTCTTTACCGCATCCCTCACTAATACACATTGACGAATTCATACGGAAATTGCGTCGCTATGAAATACTATGGGTTCTATGACTTCTCCTTCTAAATCGAGTATCGTTTCTATGGAAACGACTGGCTTTTCTTTTGCGATACGAGTATCTCCCTCTCGATGCACTAATCCTTCTTTACTGCATCCCTCACTCCCACTCATTGACGAATTCACACGGAAATTGCGTCGCCATGAAATACCATGGGTTCTATGACTTCTCCTTCTAAATCGAGTAACGTTTCTATGGACACGACAGGATTTTCTTTTGGGATACGACAATCACATTTCCGATCCACTAATCCGTCTTTACTGCATCCCTCGCTAATACACATTGACGAATTCATACGGAAATTGCGTCGCTTTGAAATACTATGGGTTCTATGACTTCTCCTTCTAAATCGAGTATCGTTTCTATGGAAACGACTGGCTTTTCTTTTGCGATATGAGTATCTCCCTCTCGATGCACTAATCCTCCTTTACTGCATCCCTCACTCCCACTAATTGACGAATTCACACGGAAATTGCGTCGCCATGAAATACTATGGGTTCTATGACTTCTCCTTCTAAATCGAGT
Organism: Schistocerca piceifrons; assembly: GCF_021461385.2. NCBI lineage: Eukaryota > Metazoa > Arthropoda > Insecta > Orthoptera > Acrididae > Schistocerca > Schistocerca piceifrons. The sequence goes on along the minus strand of NW_025727551.1, from coordinate 565,979 downwards.
AACGTTTCTATGGAAACGACTGGCTTTTCCTTTGCGATACGAGTATCTCCCTCTCGATGCACTAATCCTTCTTTACTGCATCCCTCACTCCCACTCATTGACGAATTCACACGGAAATTGCGTCGCTATGAAATACTATGGGTTCTATGACTTCTCCTTCTAAATCGAGTAACTTTTCTATGGAAACGACTGGCTTTTCTTTTGCGATACGAGTATCTCCCTCTCGATGCACTAATCCTTCTTTACTGCATCCCTCACTCCCACTCATTGACGAATTCACACGGAAATTGCGTCGCTATGAAATACTATGGGTTCTATGACTTCTCCTTCTAAATCGAGTAACGTTTCTATGGAAACGACTGGCTTTTCCTTTGCGATACGAGTATCTCCCTCTCGATGCACTAATCCTTCTTTACTGCAACCCTCACTCCCACTCATTGACGAATTCACACGGAATTTGCGTCGCTATGAAATACTATGGGTTCTATGACTTCTCCTTCTAAATCGAGTAACGTTTCTATGGAAACGACTGGCTTTTCTTTTGCGATACGAGTATCACCCTCTCGATGTGCTAATCCTTCTTTACTGCATCCCTCACTCCCACTCATTGACGAATTCACACGGAAATTGCGTCGCTATGAAATACTATGGGTTCTATGACTTCTCCTTCTAAATCGAGTAACGTTTCTATGGAAACGACTGGCTTTTCTTTTGCGATACGAGTATCTCCCTCTCGATGCACTAATCCTTCTTTACTGCATCCCTCACTCCCACTCATTGACGAATTCACACGGAAATTGCGTCGCTATGAAATACTATGGGTTCTATGACTTCTCCTTCTAATTCGAGTAACGTTTCTATGGAAACGACTGGCTTTTCTTTTGCGATACGAGTATCTCCCCCTCGATGCACTAATCCTTCTTTACTGCATCCCTCACTCCCACTCATTGACGAATTCACACGGAAATTGCGTCGCTATGAAATACTATGGGTTCTACGACTTCTCCTTCCAAATCGAGTAACGTTTCTATGGATACGACAGGATTTTCTTTTGGGACACGACAATCACATTCCCGATCCACTAATCCATCTTTACTGCATCCCTCACTAATACACATTGACAAATTCATACGGAAATTGCGTCGCTATGAAATACTATGGCTTCTATGACTTCTCCTTCTAAATTGGGTAACGTTTCTATGGACACGACAGGATTTTCTTTTGGGATACGACAATCACATTTCCGATCCACTAATCCGTCTTTACTGCATCCCTCACTAATACACATTGACGAATTCTTACGGAAATTGCGTCGCTATGAAATACTATGGCTTCTATGACTTCTCCTTCTAAATCGAGTAACGTTTCTATGGACACGACAAGATTTTCTTTTGGCATACGACAATCACATTTCCGATCCACTAATCCGTCTTTACCGCATCCCTCACTAATACACATTGACGAATTCATACGGAAATTGCGTCGCTATGAAATACTATGGGTTCTATGACTTCTCCTTCTAAATCGAGTATCGTTTCTATGGAAACGACTGGCTTTTCTTTTGCGATACGAGTATCTCCCTCTCGATGCACTAATCCTTCTTTACTGCATCCCTCACTCCCACTCATTGACGAATTCACACGGAAATTGCGTCGCCATGAAATACCATGGGTTCTATGACTTCTCCTTCTAAATCGAGTAACGTTTCTGTGGACACGACAGGATTTTCTTTTGGGATACGACAATCACATTTCCGATCCACTAATCCGTCTTTACTGCATCCCTCGCTAATACACATTGACGAATTCATACGGAAATTGCGTCGCTTTGAAATACTATGGGTTCTATGACTTCTCCTTCTAAATCGAGTATCGTTTCTATGGAAACGACTGGCTTTTCTTTTGCGATATGAGTATCTCCCTCTCGATGCACTAATCCTCCTTTACTGCATCCCTCACTCCCACTAATTGCCGAATTCACACGGAAATTGCGTCGCCATGAAATACTATGGGTTCTATGACTTCTCCTTCTAAATCGAGTAACGTTTCTATGGAAACGACTGGCTTTTCCTTTGCGATACGAGTATCTCCCTCTCGATGCACTAATCCTTCTTTACTGCATCCCTCACTCCCACTCATTGACGAATTCACACGGAAATTGCGTCGCTATGAAATACTATGGGTTCTATGACTTCTCTTTCTAAATCGAGTAACTTTTCTATGGAAACGACTGGCTTTTCTTTTGCGATACGAGTATCTCCCTCTCGATGCACTAATCCTTCTTTACTGCATCCCTCACTCCCACTCATTGACGAATTCACACGGAAATTGCGTCGCTATGAAATACTATGGGTTCTATGACTTCTCCTTCTAAATCGAGTAACGTTTCTATGGAAACGACTGGCTTTTCTTTTGCGATACGAGTATCTCCCTCTCGATGCACTAATCCTTCTTTACTGCAACCCTCACTCCCACTCATTGACGAATTCACACAGAATTTGCGTCGCTATGAAATACTATGGGTTCTATGACTTCTCCTTCTAAATCGAGTAACGTTTCTATGGAAACGACTGGCTTTTCTTTTGCGATACGAGTATCACCCTCTCGATGTGCTAATCCTTCTTTACTGCATCCCTCACTCCCACTCATTGACGAATTCACACGGAAATTGCGTCGCTATGAAATACTATGGGTTCTATGACTTCTCCTTCTAAATCGAGTAACGTTTCTATGGAAACGACTGGCTTTTCTTTTGCAATACGAGTATCTCCCTCTCGATGCACTAATCCTTCTTTACTGCATCCCTCACTCCCACTCATTGACGAATTCACACGGAAATTGCGTCGCTATGAAATACTATGGGTTCTATGACTTCTCCTTCTAAATCGAGTAACGTTTCTATGGAAACGACTGGCTTTTCTTTTGCGATACGAGTATCTCCCTCTCGATGCACTAATCCTTCTTTACTGCATCCCTCACTCCCACTCATTGACGAATTCACACGGAAATTGCGTCGCTATGAAATACTATGGGTTCTATGACTTCTCCTTCTATATCGAGTAACGTTTCTATGGAAACGACAGGATTTTCTTTTGGGATACGACAATCACATTTCCGATCCACTAATCCGTCTTTACTGCATCCCTCACTAATACACATTGACGAATTCATACGGAAATTGCGTCGCCATGAAGTACTATGCGTTCTATGACTTCCCCTTCTAAATCGAGTAACGTTTCTATGGAAACGACAGGATTTTCTTTTGGGATACGACAATCACATTTCCGATCCACTAATCCGTCTTTACTGCATCCCTCACTAATACACATTGACGAATTCATACGGAAATTGCGTCGCTTTGAAATACTATGGGTTCTATGACTTCTCCTTCTAAATCGAGTATCGTTTCTATGGAAACGACTGGCTTTTCTTTTGCGATACGAGTATCTCCCTCTCGATGCACTAATCATTCTTTACTGCATCCCTCACTCCCACTCATTGACGAATTCACACGGAAATTGCGTCGCTATGAAATACTATGGGTTCTATGACTTCTCCTTCCAAATCGAGTAACGTTTCTATGGATACGACAGGATTTTCTTTTGGGATACGACAATCACATTCCCGATCCACTAATCCGTCTTTACTGCATCCCTCACTAAAACACATTGACAAATTCATACGGAAATTGCGTCGCTATGAAATACTATGGCTTCTATGACTTCTCCTTCTAAATTGGGTAACGTTTCTATGGACACGACAGGATTTTCTTTTGGGATACGACAATCACATTTCCGATCCACTAATCCGTCTTTACTGCATCCCTCACTAATACACATTGACGAATTCTTACGGAAATTGCGTCGCTATGAAATACTATGGCTTCTATGACTTCTCCTTTTAAATCGAGTAACGTTTCTATGGACACGACAGGATTTTCTTTTGGCATACGACAATCACATTTCCGATCCACTAATCCGTCTTTACCGCATCCCTCACTAATACACATTAACGAATTCATACGGAAATTGCGTCGCTATGAAATACTATGGGTTCTATGACTTCTCCTTCTAAATCGAGTATCGTTTCTATGCAAACGACTGGCTTTTCTTTTGCGATACGAGTATCTCCCTCTCGATGCACTAATCCTTCTTTACTGCATCCCTCACTCCCACTCATTGACGAATTCACACGGAAATTGCGTCGCCATGAAATACCATGGGTTCTATGACTTCTCCTTCTAAATCGAGTAACGTTTCTATGGACACGACAGGATTTTCTTTTGGGATACGACAATCACATTTCCGATCCACTAATCCGTCTTTACTGCATCCCTCGCTAATACACATTGACGAATTCATACGGAAATTGCGTCGCTTTGAAATACTATGGGTTCTATGACTTCTCCTTCTAAATCGAGTATCGTTTCTATGGAAACGACTGGCTTTTCTTTGGCGATATGAGTATCTCCCTCTCGATGCACTAATCCTCCTTTACTGCATCCCTCACTCCCACTAATTGACGAATTCACACGGAAATTGCGTCGCCATGAAATACTATGGGTTCTATGACTTCTCCTTCTAAATCGAGTAACGTTTCTATGGAAACGACTGGCTTTTCCTTTGCGATACGAGTATCTCCCTCTCGATGCACTAATCCTCCTTTACTGCATCCCTCACTCCCACTCATTGACGAATTCACACGGAAATTGCGTCACTATGAAATACTATGGGTTCTAAGACTTCTCCTTCTAAATCGAGTAACTTTTCTATGGAAACGACTGGCTTTTCTTTTGCGATACGAGTATCTCCCTCTCGATGCACTAATCCTTCTTTACTGCATCCCTCACTCCCACTCATTGACGAATTCTCACGGAAATTGCGTCGCTATGAAATACTATGGGTTCTATAACTTCTCCTTCTAAATCGAGTAACTTTTCTATGGAATCGACTGGCTTTTCTTTTGCGATACGAGTATCTCCCTCTCGATGCGCTAATCCTTCTTTACTGCATCCCTCACTCCCACTCATTGACGAATTCACACGGAATTTGCGTCGCTATGAAATACTATGGGTTCTATGACTTCTCCTTCTAAATCGAGTAACGTTTCTATGGAAACGACTGGCTTTTCTTTTGCGATACGAGTATCCCTCTCTCGATGTGCTAATCCTTCTTTACTGCATCCCTCACTCCCACTCATTGACGAATTCACACGGAAATTGCGTCGCTATGAAATACTATGGGTTCTATGACTTCTCCTTCTAAATCGAGTAACGTTTCTATGGAAACGACTGGCTTTTCTTTTGCGATACGAGTATCTCCCTCTCGATGCACTAATCCTTCTTTACTGCATCCCTCACTCCCACTCATTGACGAATTCACACGGAAATTGCGTCGCTATGAAATACTATGTGTTCTATGACTTCTCCTTCTAAATCGAGTAACGTTTCTATGGAAACGACTGGCTTTTCTTTTGTGATACGAGTATCTCCCTCTCGATGCACTAATCCTTCTTTACTGCATCCCTCACTCCCACTCATTGACGAATTCACACGGAAATTGCGTCGCTATGAAATACTATGGGTTCTATGACTTCTCCTTCTATATCGAGTAACGTTTCTATGGAAACGACAGGATTTTCTTTTGGGATACGACAATCACATTTCCGATCCACTAATCCGTCTTTACTGCATCCCTCACTAATACACATTGACGAATTCATACGGAAATTGCGTCGCTATGAAATACTATGGGTTCTATGACTTCTCCTTCTAAATCGAGTAAAGTTTCTATGGAAACGACAGGATTTTCTTTTGGGATACGACAATCACATTTCCGATCCACTAATACGTCTTTGCTGCACCCCTCACTAATACACATTGACGAATTCATACGGAAATTGCGTCGCTATGAAATACTATGGGTTCTATGACTTCTCCTTCTAAATCGAGTATCGTTTCTATGGAAACGACTGGCTTTTCTTTTGCGATACGAGTATCTCCCTCTCGATGCACTAATCCTTCTTTACTGCATCCCTCACTCCCACTCATTGACGAATTCACACGGAAATTGCGTCGCTATGAAATACTATGGGTTCTATGACTTCTCCTTCCAAATCGAGTAACGTTTCTATGGATACGACAGGATTTTCTTTTGGGATACGACAATCACATTTCCGATCCACTAATCCGTCTTTACTGCATCCCTCACTAATACACATTGACAAATTCATACGGAAATTGCGTCGCTATGAAGTTCTATGGCTTCTATGACTTCTCCTTCTAAATTAAGTAACGTTTCTATGGACACGACAGGATTTTCTTTTGGGATACGACAATCACATTTCCGATCCACTAATCCGTCTTTACTGCATCCCTCACTAATACACATTGACGAATTCATACGGAAATTGCGTCGCTATGAAACACTATGGCTTCTATGACTTCTCCTTCTAAATCGAGTAACGTTTCTATGGACACGACAGGATTTTCTTTTGGGATACGACAATCACATTTCCGATCCACTAATCCGTCTTTACTGCATCCCTCACTAATACACATTGACGAATTCATACGGAAATTGCGTCGCTTTGAAATACTATGGGTTCTATGACTTCTCCTTCTAAATCGAGTATCGTTTCTATGGAAACGACTGGCTTTTCTTTTGCGATATGAGTATCTCCCTCTCGATGCACTAATCCTCCTTTACTGCATCCCTCACTCCCACTCATTGACGAACTCACACGGAAATTGCGTCGCCATGAAATACTATGGGTTCTATGACTTCTCCTTCTAAATCGAGTAACGTTTCTATGGACACGACAGGATTTTCTTTTGGGATACGACAATCACATTTCCGATCCACTAATCCGTCTTTACTGCATCCCTCACTAATACACATTGACGAATTCATACGGAAATTGCGTCGCTTTGAAATACTATGGGTTCTATGACTTCTCCTTCTAAATCGAGTATCGTTTCTATGGAAACGACTGGCTTTTCTTTTGCGATACGAGTATCTCGCTCTCGATGCACTAATCCTTCTTTACTGCATCCCTCACTCCCACTCATTGACGAATTCACACGGAAATTGCGTCGCTATGAAATACTATGGGTTCTATGACTTCTCCTTCCAAGTCGAGTAACGTTCCTATGGATACGACAGGATTTTCTTTTGGGATACGACAATCACATTTCCGATCCACTAATCCGTCTTTACTGCATCCCTCACTAATACACATTGACGAATTCATACGGAAATTGCGTCGCTATGAAATACTATGGCTTTTATGACTTCTCCTTCTAAATCGAGTATCGTTTCTATGGAAACGACTGGCTTTTCTTTTGCGATACGAGTATCTCCCTCTCGATCCACTAATCCTTCTTTACTGCATCCCTCTCTCCCACTCATTGACGAATTCACATGGAAATTGCGTCGCCATGAAATACTATGGGTTCTATGACTGCTGCTTCACATCGAGTAACGTTTCTATGGAAACGACAGGATTTTCTTTTGGGATACGACAATCACATTTCCGATCCACTAATCCGTCTTTACTGCATCCCTCACTAATACACATTGACGAATTCATACGGAAATTGCGTCGCTATGAAATACTATGGGTTCTATGACTTCTCCTTCTATATCGAGTAACGTTTCTATGGAAACGACAGGATTTTCTTTTGGGATACGACAATCACATTTCCGATCCACTAATCCGTCTTTACTGCATCCCTCACTAATACACATTGACGAATTCATACGGAAATTGCGTCGCTATGAAATACTATGGGTTCTATGACTTCTCCTTCTAAATCGAGTATCGTTTCTATGGAAACGACTGGCTTTTCTTTTCCGATACGAGTATCTCCCTCTCGATGCACTAATCCTTCTTTACTGCATCCCTCACTTTCACTCATTGACGAATTCACACGGAAATTGCGTCGCTATGAAATACTATGGGTTCTATGACTTCTCCTTCTAAATCGAGTAACGTTTCTATGGAAACGACTGGCTTTTCTTTTGCGATACGAGTATCTAACTCTCGATGCACTAATCCTTCTTTACTGCATCCCTCACTCCCACTCATTGACGAATTCACACGGAAATTGCGTCGCTATGAAGTACTATGGGTTCTATGACTTCTCCTTCTAAATCGAGTAACGTTTCTATGGAAAGGACTGGCTTTTCTTTTGCGATACGAGTATCTCCCTCTCGATGCACTAATCCTTCTTTACTGCATCCCTCACTCCCACTCATTGACGAATTCACACGGAAATGGCGTCGCTATGACATACTATGGGTTCTATGACTTCTCCTTCTATATCGAGTAACGTTTCTATGGAAACGACAGGATTTTCTTTCGGGATACGACAATCACATTTCCGATCCACTAATCCGTCTTTACTGCATCCCTCACTAATACACATTGACGAATTCATACGGAAATTGCGTCGCTATGAAATACTATGGGTTCTATGACTTCTCCTTCTAAATCGAGTAACGTTTCTATGGAAACGACAGGATTTTCTTTTGGGATACGACAATCACATTTCCGTTCCACTAATACGTCTTTACTGCATCCCTCACTAATACACATTGACGAATTCATAAGGAAATTGCGTCGCTATGAAATACTATGGGTTCTATGACTTCTCCTTCTAAATCGAGTATCGTTTCTATGTAAACGACTGGCTTTTCTTTTGCGATACGAGTATCTCCCTCTCGATGCACTAATCCTTCTTTACTGCATCCCTCACTCCCACTCATTGACGAATTCACACGGAAATTGCGTCGCTATGAAATACTATGGGTTCTATGACTTCTCCTTCCAAATCGAGTAACGTTTCTATGGATACGACAGGATTTTCTTTTGTGATACGACAATCACATTTCCGATCCACTAATCCGTCTTTACTGCATCCCTCACTAATACACATTGACAAATTCATACGGAAATTGCGTCGCTATGAAATACTATGGCTTCTATGACTTCTCCTTCTAAATTGAGTAACGTTTCTATGGACACGACAGGATTTTCTTTTGGGATACGACAATCAAATTTCCGATCCACTAATCCGGCTTTACTGTATCCCTCACTAATACACATTGACGAATTCATACGGAAATTGCGTCGCTATGAAATACTATGGCTTCTATGACTTCTCCTTCTAAATCGAGTATCGTTTCTATGGACACGACAGGATTTTCTTTTGGCATACGACAATCACATTTCCGATCCACTAATCCGTCTTTACCGCATCCCTCACTAATACACATTGACGAATTCATACGGAAATTGCGTCGCTATGAAATACTATGGGTTCTATGACCTCTCCTTCTAAATCGAGTATCGTTTCTATGGAAACGACTGGCTTTTCTTTTGCGATACGAGTATCTCCCTCTCGATGCACTAATCCTACTTTACTGCATCCCTCACTCCCACTCATTGACGAATTCACACGGAAATTGCGTCGCCATGAAATACTATGGGTTCTATGACTTCTCCTTCTAAATCGAGTAACGTTTCTATGGACACGACAGGATTTTCTTTTGGGATACGACAATCACATTTCCGATCCACTAATCCGTCTTTACTGCATCCCTCACTAATACACATTGACGAATTCATACGGAAATTGCGTCGCTTTGAAATACTATGGATTCTATGACTTCTGCTTCTAAATCGAGTATCGTTTCTATGGAAACGACTGGCTTTTCTTTTGCGATATGAGTATCTCCCTCTCGATGCACTAATCCTCCTTTACTGCATCCCTCACTCCCACTCATTGACGAATTCACACGGAAATTGCGTCGCCATGAAATACTATGGGTTCTATGACTTCTCCTTCTAAATCGAGTAACGTTTCTATGGACACGACAGGATTTTCTTTTGGGATATGACAATCACATTTCCGATCCACTAATCCGTCTTTACTGCATCCCTCACTAATACACATTGACGAATTCATACGGAAATTGCGTCGCTTTGAAATACTATGGGTTCTATGACTTCTCCTTCTAAATCGAGTATCGTTTCTATGGAAACGACTGGCTTTTCTTTTGCGATACGAGTATCTCGCTCTCGATGCACTAATCCTTCTTTACTGCATCCCTCACTCCCACTCATTGACGAATTCACACGGAAATTGCGTCGCTATGAAATACTATGGGTTCTATGACTTCTCCTTCCAAATCGAGTAACGTTCCTATGGATACGAAAGGATTTTCTTTTGGGATACGACAATCACATTTCCGATCCACTAATCCGTCTTTACTGCATCCCTCACTAATACACATTGACGAATTCATACGGAAATTGCGTCGCTATGAAATACTATGGCTTCTATGACTTCTCCTTCTAAATCGAGTAACGTTTCTATGGACACGACAGGATTTTCTTTTGGGATACGACAATCACATTTCCGATCCACTAATCCGTCTTTACTGCATCCCTCACTAATACACATTGACGAATTCATACGGAAATTGCGTCGCTATGAATTACTATGGCTTCTATGACTTCTCCTTCTAAATCGAGTAACGTTTCTATGGACACGACAGGATTTTCTTTTGGGATACGACAATCACATTTCCGATCCACTAATCCGTCTTTACTGCGTCCCTCAATAATACACATTGACGAATTTATACGGAAATTGCGACGCTATGAAATACTATGGCTTCTATGACTTCTCCTTCTAAGTCGAGTAACGTTTCTATGGACACGACAGGATTTTCTTTTGGGATACGACAATCACATTTCCGATCCACTAATCCGTCTTTCCTGCATCCCTCACTAATACACATTGACGAATTCATACGGAAATTGCGTCGCTATGAAATACTATGGGTTCTATGACTTCTCCTTCTAAATCGAGTATCGTTTCTATGGAAACGAATGGCCTTTCTTTTGCGATACGAGTATCTCCCTCTCGATGCACTAATCCTTCTTTACTGCATCCCTCACTCCCACTCATTGACGAATTCACACGGAAATTGCGTCGCTATGAAATACTATGGGTTCCATGACTTCTCCTTCCAAATCGAGTAACGTTTCTACGGATACGACAGGATTTTCTTTTGGGATACGACAATCACATTTCCGATCCACTAATCCGTCTTTACTGCATCCCTCACTAATACACATAGAAGAATTCATACGGAATTTGCGTCGCTATGAAATACTATGGCTTTTATGACTTCTCCTTCTAAATCGAGTATCGTTTCTATGGAAACGACTGGCTTTTCTTTTGCGATACGAGTATCTCCCTCTCGATCCACTAATCCTTCTTTACTGCATCCCTCTCTCCCACTCATTGACGAATTCACATGGAAATTGCGTCGCCATGAAATACTATGGGTTCTATGACTTCTGCTTCAAATCGAGTAACGTTTCTATGGAAACGACAGGATTTTCTTTTGGGATACGACAATCACATTTCCGATCCACTAATCCGTCTTTACTGCATCCCTCACTAATACACATTGACGAATTCATACGGAAATTGCGTCGCTATGAAATACTATGGGTTCTATGACTTCTCCTTCTATATCGAGTAACGTTTCTATGGAAACGACAGGATTTTCTTTCGGGATACGACAATCACATTTCCGATCCACTAATCCGTCTTTACTGCATCCCTCACTAATACACATTGACGAATTCATACGGAAATTGCGTCGCTATGAAATACTATGGGTTCTATGACTTCTCCTTCTAAATCGAGTAACGTTTCTATGGAAACGACTGGCTTTTCTTTTGCGATACGAGTATCTCCCTCTCGATGTGCTAATCCTTCTTTCCTGCATCCCTCACTCCCACTCATTGACGAATTCCACACGGAAATTGCGTCGCTATGAAATACTATGAGTTCTATGACTTCTCCTTCTCAATCGAGTAACGTTTCTATGGAAACGACTGGCTTTTCTTTTGCGATACGAGTAACTCCCTCTCGATGCACTAATCCTTCTTTACTGCATCCCTCACTCCCACTCATTGACGAATTCACACGGAAATTGCGTCGCTATGAAATACTATGGGTTCTATGACTTCTCCTTCTAAATCGAGTAACGTTTCTATGGAAACGACTGGCTTTTCTTTTGCGATACGAGTATCTCCCTCTCGATGCACTAATCCTTCTTTACTGCATCCCTCACTCCCACTCATTGACGAATTCACACGGAAATTGCGTCGCTATGAAATACTATGGGTTCTATGACTTCTCCTTCTAAATCGAGTAACGTTTCTATGGAAACGACAGGATTTTCTTTTGGGATACGACAATCACATTTCCGATCCACCAATCCGTCTCTACTGCATCCCTCACTAATACACATTGACTAAATCACACGGAAATTGCGTCGCTATGAAATACTATGGGTTCTATGATTTCTCCTTCTAAATCGAGTAACGTTTCTATGGAAACGACTGGCTTTTCTTTTGCGATACGAGTATCTCCCTCTCGATGCACTAATCCTTCTTTACTGCATCCCTCACTCCCACTCATTGACGAATTCACACGGAAATTGCGTCGCTATGAAATACTATGGGTTCTATGACTTCTCCTTCTAAATCGAGTAACTTTTCTATGGAAACGACTGGCTTTTCTTTTGCGATACGAGTATCTCCCTCTCGATGCACTAATCCTTCTTTACTGCATCCCTCACTCCCACTCATTGACGAATTCACACGGAAATTGCGTCGCTATGAAATACTATGGGTTCTATGACTTCTCCTTCTAAATTGAGTAACGTTTCTATGGAAACGACTGGCTTTTCTTTTGCGATACGAGTATCTCCCTCTCGATGCACTAATCCTTCTTTACTGCATCCCTCACTCCCACTCATTGACGAATTCACACGGAAATTGCGTCGCCATGAAATACTATGGGTTCTATGACTTCTCCTTCTAAATCGAGTAACGTTTCTATGGACACGACAGGATTTCCTTTGGGATACGACAAACACATTTCCGATCCACTAATCCGTCTTTACTGCATCCCTCACTAATACACATTGACGAATTCATACGGAAATTGCGTCGCTTTGAAATACTATGGGTTCTATGACTTATCCTTCTAAATCGAGTATCGTTTCTATGGAAACGACTGTCTTTTCTTTTGCGATACGAGTATCTCCCTCTCGATGCACTAATCCTTCTTTACTGCATCCCTCACTCCCACTCATTGACGAATTCACAAGGAAATTGCGTCGCTATGAAATACTATGGGTTCTATGACTTCTCCTTCCAAATCGAGTAACGTTTCTATGGATACGATAGGATTTTCTTTTGGGATACGACAATCACATTTCCGATCCACTAATCCGTTTTTACTGCATCCCTCACTAATACACATTGACGAATTCATACGGAAATTGCGTCGCTATGAAATACTATGGGTTCTATGACTTCTCCTTCCAAATCGAGTAACGTTTCTATGGACACGACAGGATTTTCTTTTGGGATACGACAATCACATTTCCGATCCACTAATCCGTCTTTACTGCATCCCTCACTATTACACATTGACGAATTCATACGGAAATTGCGTCGCTATGAAATACTATGGCTTCTATGACTTCTCCCTCTAAATCGAGTAACGTTTCTATGGACACGACAGGATTTTCTTTTGGGATACGACAATCACATTTCCGATCCACTAATCCGTCTTTACTGCATCCCTCAATAATACACATTGACGAATTCATACGGAAATTGCGACGCTATGAAATACTATGGCTTCTATTACTTCTCCTTCTAAATCGAGTAACGTTACTATGGACACGACAGGATTTTCTTTTGGGATACGACAATCACATTTCCGATCCACTAATCCGTCTTTACTGCATCCCTCACTAATACACATTGACGAATTCATACGGAAATTGCGTCGCTATGAAATACTATGGGTTCCATGACATCTCCTTCTAAATCGAGTATCGTTTCTATGGAAACGACTGGCCTTTCTATTGCGATACGAGTATCTCCCTCTCGATGCACTAATCCTTCTTTACTGCATCCCTCACTCCCACTCATTGACGAATTCACACGGAAATTGCGTCGCTATGAAATACTATGGGTTCTATGACTTCTCCTTCTAAATCGAGTAACGTTTCTATGGAAACGACTGGCTTTTCTTTTGCGATTGGAGTATCTCCCTCTCGATGCACTAATCCTTCTTTACTGCATCCCTCACTCCCACTCATTGACGAATTTACACGGAAATTGCGTCGCTATGAAATACTATGGGTTCTATGACTTCTCTTTCTAAATCGAGTAACTTTTCTATGGAAACGACTGGCTTTTCTTTTGCGATACGAGTATCTCCCTCTCGATGCACTAATCCTCCTTTACTGCATCACTCACTCCCACTCATTGACGAATTCAAACGGAAATTGCGTCGCCATGAAATACTATGGGTTCTATGACTTCTCCTTCTAAATCGAGTAACGTTTCTATGGACACGACAGGATTTTCTTTTGGGATACGATAATCACATTTCCGATCCACTAATCCGTCTTTACTGCATCCCTCACTAATTCACATTGACGAATTCATACGGAAATTGCGTCGCTATGAAATACTATGGCTTCTATGACTTCTCCTTCTAAATCGAGTAACGTTTCTATGGACACGACAGGATTTTCTTTTGGGATACGACAATCACATTTCCGATCCACTAATCCGTCTTTACTGCATCCCTCAGTAATACACATTGACGAATTCATACGGAAATTGCGTCGCTATGAAATACTATGGCTTCTATGACTTCTCCCTCTAATTCGAGTAACGTTTCTATGGACACGACAGGATTTTCTTTTGGGATACGACAATCACATTTCCGATCCACTAATCCGTCATTACTGCATCCCTCAGTAATACACATTGACGAATTCATACGGAAATTGCGACGCTATGAAATACTATGGCTTCTATGACTTCTACTTCTAAATCGAGTAACGTTTCTATGGACACGACAGGATTTTCTTTTGGGATACGATAATCACATTTCCGATCCACTAATCCGTCTTTACTGCATCCCTCACTAATTCACATTGACGAATTCATACGGAAATTGCGTCGCTATGAAATACTATGGGTTCTATGACTTCTCCTTCTAAATCGAGTATCATTTCTATGGAAACGACTGGCCTTTCTTTTGCGATACGAGTATCTCCCTCTCGATGCACTAATCCTTCTTTACTGCATCCCTCACTCCCACTCATTGACGAATTCACACGGAAATTCCGTCGCTATGAAATACTATGGGTTCTATGACTTCTCCTTCCAAATCGAGTAACGTTTCTATGGATACGACAGGATTTTCTTTTGGGATACGACAATCACATTTCCGATCCACTAATCCGTCTTTACTGCATCCCTCACTAATACACATAGAAGAATTCATACGGAAATTGCGTCGCTATGAAATACTATGGCTTTTATGACTTCTCCTTCTAAATCGAGTAACGTTTCTATGGACACGGCAGGATTTTCTTTTGGGATACGACAATCACATTTCCGATCCACTAATCCGTCTTTACTGCATCCCTCACTAATACACATTGACGAATTCATACGGAAATTGCGTCGCTATGAAATACTATGGGTTCTAAGACTTCTCCTTCTAAATCGAGTATCGTTTCTATGGAAACGACTGGCTTTTCTTTTGCGATACGAGTATCGCCCTCTCGATCCACTAATCCTTCTTTACTGCATCCCTCACTCCCACTCATTGACGAATTCACATGGAAATTGCGTCGCCATGAAATACTATGGGTTCTATGACTTCTGCTTCTAAATCGAGTAACGTTTCTATGGAAACGACAGGATTTTCTTTTGGGGTACGACAATTACATTTCCGATCCACTAATCCGTCTTTCTGCATCCCTCACTAATACACATTGACGAATTCATACGGAAATTGCGTCGCTATGAAATACTATGGGTTCTATGACTTCTCCTTCTAAATCGAGTAACGTTTCTATGGAAACGACAGGATTTTCTTTTGGGATACGACAATCACATTTCCGATCCACTAATCCGTCTTTACTGCATCCCTCACTAATACACATTGACGAATTCATACGGAAATTGCGTCGCTATGAAATACTATGGGTTCTATGACTTCTCCTTCTAAATCGAGTATCGTTTCTATGGAAACGACTGGCTTTTCTTTTCCGATACGAGTATCTCCCTCTCGATGCACTAATCCTTCTTTACTGCATCCCTCACTCCCACTCATTGACGAATTCACACGGAAATTGCGTCGCTATGAAATACTATGGGTTCTATGACTTCTCCTTCTAAATCGAGTTACGTTTCTATGGAAACGACTGGCTTTTCTTTTGCGATACGAGTATCTCCCTCTCGATGCACTAATCCTTCTTTACTGCATCCCTCACTCCCACTCATTGACGAATTCACACGGAAATTGCGTCGCTATGAAATACTATGGGTTCTATGACTTCTCCTTCTAAATCGAGTAACTTTTCTATGGAAACGACTGGCTTTTCTTTTGCGATACGAGTATCTCCCTCTCGATGCACTAATCCTTCTTTACTGCATCCCTCACTCCCACTCATTGACGAATTCACACGGAAATTGCGTCGCTATGAAATACTATGGGTTCAATGACATCTCCTTCGAAATCGAGTAACGTTTCTATGGAAACGACAGGATTTTCTTTTGGGATACGACAATCATATTTCCGATCCACTAATCCGTCTTTACTGCATCATTCACTAATACACATTGACGAATTCATACGGAAATTGCGTCGCTATGAAATACTATGGGTTCTATGACTTCTCCTTCTAAATCGAATATCGTTTCTATGGAAACGACTGGCTTTTCTTTTGCGATACGAGTATCTCCCTCTCGATGCACTAATCCTTCTTTACTGCATCCCTCACTCTCACTCATTGACGAATTCACACGGAAATTGCGTCGCTATGAAATACTATGGGTTCTATGACTTCTCCTTCTAAATCGAGTAACGTTTCTATGGAAACGACTGGCTTTTCTTTTGCGATACGAGTATCTCCCTCTCGATGCACTAATCCTTCTTTACTGCATCCCTAACTCCCACTCATTGACGAATTCAAACGGAAATTGCGTCGCTATGAAATACTATGGGTTCTATGACTTCTCCTTCTAAATCGAGTAACGTTTCTATGGAAACGACTGGCTTTTCTTTTGCGATACCAGTATCTCCCTCTCGATGCACTAATCCTTCTTTACTGCATCCCTCACTCCCACTCATTGACGAATTCACACGGAAATTGCGTCGCTATGAAATACTATGGGTTCAATGACATCTCCTTCGAAATCGAGTAACGTTTCTATGGAAACGACAGGATTTTCTTTTGGGATACGACAATCATATTTCCGATCCACTAATCCGTCTTTACTGCATCATTCACTAATACACATTGACGAATTCATACGGAAATTGCGTCGCTATGAAATACTATGGGTTCTATGACTTCTCCTTCTAAATCGAATATCGTTTCTATGGAAACGACTGGCTTTTCTTTTGCGATACGAGTATCTCCCTCTCGATGCACTAATCCTTCTTTACTGCATTCCTCACTCTCACTCATTGACGAATTCACACGGAAATTGCGTCGCTATGAAATACTATGGGTTCTATGACTTCTCCTTCTAAATCGAGTAACGTTTCTATGGAAACGACTGGCTTTTCTTTTGCGATACGAGTATCTCCCTCTCGATGCACTAATCCTTCTTTACTGCATCCCTAACTCCCACTCATTGACGAATTCAAACGGAAATTGCGTCGCTATGAAATACTATGGGTTCTATGACTTCTCCTTCTAAATCGAGTAACGTTTCTTTGGAAACGACTGGCTTTTTTTTTGCGATACCAGTATCTCCCTCTCGATGCACTAATCCTTCTTTACTGCATCCCTCACTCCCACTCATTGACGAATTCACACGGAAATTGCGTCGCTATGAAATACTATGGGTTCTATGACTTCTCCTTCTAAATCGAGTAACGTTTCTATGGAAACGACTGGCTTTTGTTTTGCGATAGGAGTATCTGACTCTCGATGCACTAATCCTTCTTTACTGCATCCCTCACTCCCACTCATTGACGAATTCACACGGAAATTGCGTCGCTATGAAATACTATGGGTTCTATGACTTCTCCTTCTAAATCGAGTAACGTTTCTATGGAAACGACTGGCTTTTCTTTTGCGATACGAGTATCTCCCTCTCGATGCACTAATCCGTCTTTACTGCATCCCTCACTCCCACTCATTGACGAATTCACACGGGAATTGCGTCGCTATGAAATACTATGGGTTCTATAACTTCCCTTCTAAATCGAGTAACGTTTCTATGGAAACAACTGGCTTTTCTTTTGCCATACGAGTATCTCCCTCTCGATGCACTAATCCTTCTTTACTGCATCCCTCACTTCCACTCATTGACGAATTCACACGGAAATTGCGTCGCTATGAAATACTATGGGTTCTATGACTTCTCCTTCTAAATCGAGTAACGTTTCTATGGAAACGACTGGCTTTTCTTTTGCGATACGAGTATCTCCCTCTCGATGCACTAATCCTTCTTTACTGCATCCCACACTCCCACTCATTGACGAATTCACACGCAAATTGCGTCGCTATGAAATACTATGGGTTCTATGACTTCTCCTTCTAAATCGAGTATCGTTTCTATGGAAACGACTGGCTTTTCTTTTCCGATACGAGTATCTCCCTCTCGATGCACTAATCCTTCTTTACTGCATCCCTCACTCCCACTCATTGACGAATTCACACGGAAATTGCGTCGCTATGAAATACTATGGGTTCTATGACTTCTCCTTCTAAATCGAGTAACGTTTCTATGGAAACGACTGGCTTTTCTTTTGCGATACGAGTATCTCCCTCTCGATGCACTAATCCTTCTTTACTGCATCCCTCACTCCCACTCATTGACGAATTCACACGGAAATTGCGTCGCTATGAAATACTATGGGTTCTATGACTTCTCCTTCTAAATCGAGTAACTTTTCTATGGAAACGACTGGCTTTTCTTTTGCGATACGAGTATCTCCCTCTCGATGCACTAATCCTTCTTTACTGCATCCCTCACTCCCACTCATTGACGAATTCACACGGAAATTGCGTCGCTATGAAATACTATGGGTTCTATGACATCTCCTTCTAAATCGAGTAACGTTTCTATGGAAACGACAGGATTTTCTTTTGGGATACGACAATCATATTTCCGATCCACTAATCCGTCTTTACTGCATCATTCACTAATACACATTGACGAATTCATACGGAAATTGCGTCGCTATGAAATACTATGGGTTCTATGACTTCTCCTTCTAAATCGAATATCGTTTCTATGGAAACGACTGGCTTTGCTTTTGCGATACGAGTATCTCCCTCTCGATGCACTAATCCTTCTTTACTGCATCCCTCACTCTCACTCATTGACGAATTCACACGGAAAATGCGTCGCTATGAAATACTATGGGTTCTATGACTTCTCCTTCTAAATCGAGTAACGTTTCTATGGAAACGACTGGCTTTTCTTTTGCGATACGAGTATCTCCCTCTCGATGCACTAATCCTTCTTTACTGCATCCCTAACTCCCACTCATTGACGAATTCAAACGGAAATTGCGTCGCTATGAAATACTATGGGTTCTATGACTTCTCCTTCTAAATCGAGTAACGTTTCTATGGAAACGACTGGCTTTTCTTTTGCGATACGAGTATCTCCCTCTCGATGCACTAATCCTTCTTTACTGCATCCCTCACTCCCACTCATTGACGAATTCACACGGAAATTGCGTCGCTATGAAATACTATGGGTTCTATGACTTCTCCTTCTAAATCGAGTAACGTTTCTATGGAAACGACTTGCTTTTCTTTTGCGATACGAGTATCTCCCTCTCGATGCACTAATCCTTCTTTACTGCATCCCTCACTCCCACTCATTGACGAATTCACACGGAAATTGCGTCGCTATGAAATACTATGGGTTCTATGACTTCTCCTTCTAAATCGAGTAACGTTTCTATGGAAACGACTGGCTTTTCTTTTGCGATAGGAGTATCTCCCTCTCGATGCACTAATCCTTCTTTACTGCATCCCTCACTCCTACTTATTGACGAATTCACACGGAAATAGCGCCGCTATGAAATACTATGGGTTCTATGACTTCTCCTTCTAAATCGAGTAACGTTTCTATGGAAACGACTGGCTTTTCTTTTGCGATACGAGTATCTCCCTCTCGATGCACTAATCCTTCTTTACTGCATCCCTCACTCCCACTCATTGACGAATTCACACGGGAATTGCGTCGCTATGAAATACTATGGGTTCTATAACTTCCCTTCTAAATCGAGTAACGTTTCTATGGAAACGACTGGCTTTTCTTTTGCGATACGAGTATCTCCCTCTCGATGCACTAATCCTTCTTTACTGCATCCCTCACTCCCACTCAATGACGAATTCACACGGAAATTGCGTCGCTATGAAATACTATGGGTTCTATGACTTCTCCTTCTAAATCGAGTAACGTTTCTATGGAAACGACTGGCTTTTCTTTTGCGGTACGAGTATCTCCCTCTCGATGCACTAATCCTTCTTTACTGCATCCCACACTCCCACTCATTGACGAATTCACACGGAAATTGCGTCGCTATGAAATACTATGGGTTCTATGACTTCTCCTTCCAAATCGAGTAACGTTTCTATGGATACGATAGGATTTTCTTTTGGGATACGACAATCACATTTCCGATCCACTAATCCGTCTTTACTGCATCCCTCACTAATACACATTGACGAATTCATACGGAAATTGCGTCGCTATGAAATACTATGGCTTCTATGACTTCTCCTTCTAAATCGAGTAACGTTTCTATGGACACGACAGGATTTTCTTTTGGGATACGACAATCACATTTCCGATCCACTAATCCGTCTTTACTGCATCCCTCAGTAATACACATTGACGAATTCATACGGAAATTGCGTCGCATTGAAATTCAATGGGTTCTATGACTTCTCCTTCTAAATCGAGTATCGTTTCTATGGAAACGACTGGCTTTTCTTTTGCGATACGAGTATCTCCCTCTCGATGCACTAATCCTTCTTTACTGCTTCCCTCACTCCCACTCATTGACGAATTCACAAGGAAATTGCGTCGCTATGAAATACTATGGGTTCTATGACTTCTCCTTCCAAATCGAGTAACGTTTCTATGGATACGATAGGATTTTCTTTTGGGATACGACAATCACATTTCCGATCCACTAATCCGTCTTTACTGCATCCCTCACTAGTACACATTGACGAATTCATACGGAAATTGCGTCGCTATGAAATACTATGGCTTCTATGACTTCTCCTTCTAAATCGAGTAACGTTTCTATGGACACGACAGGATTTTCTTTTGGGATACGACAATCACATTTCCGATCCACTAATCTGTCTTTACTGCATCCCTCAGTAATACACATTGACGAATTCATACGGAAATTGCGTCGCTATGAAATACTATGGCTTCTATGACTTCTCCCTCTAAATCGAGTAACGTTTCTATGGACACGACAGGATTTTCTTTTGGGATACGACAATCACATTTCCGATCCACTAATTCGTCTTTACTGCATCCCTCAATAATACACATTGACGAATTCATACGGAAATTGCGACGCTATGAAATACTATGGCTTCTATGACTTCTACTTCTAAATCGAGTAACGTTTCTATGGACACGACAGGATTTTCTTTTGGGATACGATAATCATATTTCCGATCCACTAATCCGTCTTTACTGCATCCCTCACTAATTCACATTGACGAATTCATACGGAAATTGCGTCGCTATGAAATACTATGGGTTCTACGACTTCTCCTTCTAAATCGAGTATCATTTCTTTGGAAACGACTGGCCTTTCTTTTGCGATACGAGTATCTCCCTCTCGATGCACTAATCCTTCTTTACTGCATCCCTCACTCCCACTCATTGACGAATTCACACGGAAATTGCGTCGCTATGAAATACTATGGGTTCTATGACTTCTCCTTCCAAATCGAGTAACGTTTCTATGGATACGACAGGATTTTCTTTTGGGATACGACAATCACATTTCCGATCCACTAATCCGTCTTTACTGCATCCCTCACTAATACACATAGAAGAATTCATACGGAATTTGCGTCGCTATGAAATACTATGGCTTTTATGACTTCTCCTTCTAAATCGAGTAACGTTTCTATGGACACGGCAGGATTTTCTTTTGGGATACGACAATCACATTTCCGATCCACTAATCCGTCTTTACTGCATCCCTCACTAATACACATTGACGAATTCATACGGAAATTGCGTCGCTATGAAATACTATGGGTTCTAAGACTTCTCCTTCTAAATCGAGTATCGTTTCTATGGAAACGACTGGCTTTTCTTTTGCGATACGAGTATCTCCCTCTCGATCCACTAATCCTTCTTTACTGCATCCCTCACTCCCACTCATTGACGAATTCACATGGAAATTGCGTCGCCATGAAATACTATGGGTTCTATGACTTCTGCTTCTAAATCGAGTAACGTTTCTATGGAAACGACAGGATTTTCTTTTGGGGTACGACAATCACATTTCCGATCCACTAATCCGTCTTTCTGCATCCCTCACTAATACACATTGACGAATTCATACGGAAATTGCGTCGCTATGAAATACTATGGGTTCTATGACTTCTCCTTCTAAATCGAGTAACGTTTCTATGGAAACGACAGGATTTTCTTTTGGGATACGACAATCACATTTCCGATCCACTAATCCGTCTTTACTGCATCCCTCACTAATACACATTGACGAATTCATACGGAAATTGCGTCGCTATGAAATACTATGGGTTCAATGACTTCTCCTTCTAAATCGAGTATCGTTTCTATGGAAACGACTGGCTTTTCTTTTCCGATACGAGTATCTCCCTCTCGATGCACTAATCCTTCTTTACTGCATCCCTCACTCCCACTCATTGACGAATTCACACGGAAATTGCGTCGCTATGAAATACTATGGGTTCTATGACTTCTCCTTCTAAATCGAGTAACGTTTCTATGGAAACGACTGGCTTTTCTTTTGCGATACGAGTATCTCCCTCTCGATGCACTAATCCTTCTTTACTGCATCCCTCACTCCCACTCATTGACGAATTCACACGGAAATTGCGTCGCTATGAAATACTATGGGTTCTATGACTTCTCCTTCTAAATCGAGTAACTTTTCTATGGAAACGACTGGCTTTTCTTTTGCGATACGAGTATCTCCCTCTCGATGCACTACTCCTTCTTTACTGCATCCCTCACTCCCACTCATTGACGAATTCACACGGAAATTGCGTCGCTATGAAATACTATGGGTTCAATGACATCTCCTTCGAAATCGAGTAACGTTTCTATGGAAACGACAGGATTTTCTTTTGGGATACGACAATCATATTTCCGATCCACTAATCCGTCTTTACTGCATCATTCACTAATACACATTGACGAATTCATACGGAAATTGCGTCGCTATGAAATACTATGGGTTCTATGACTTCTCCTTCTAAATCGAATATCGTTTCTATGGAAACGACTGGCTTTTCTTTTGCGATACGAAAATCTCCCACTCGATGCACTAATCCTTCTTTACTGCATCCCTCACTCTCACTCATTGACGAATTCACACGGAAATTGCGTCGCTATGAAATACTATGGGTTCTATGACTTCTCCTTCTAAATCGAGTAACGTTTCTATGGAAACGACTGGCTTTTCTTTTGCGATACGAGTATCTCCCTCTCGATGCACTAATCCTTCTTTACTGCATCCCTCACTCCCACTCAATGACGAATTCACACGGAAATTGCGTCGCTATGAAATACTATGGGTTCTATGACTTCTCCTTCTAAATCGAGTAACGTTTCTATGGAAACGACTGGCTTTTCTTTTGCGGTACGAGTATCTCCCTCTCGATGCACTAATCCTTCTTTACTGCATCCCACACTCCCACTCATTGACGAATTCACACGGAAATTGCGTCGCTATGAAATACTATGGGTTCTATGACTTCTCCTTCCAAATCGAGTAACGTTTCTATGGATACGATAGGATTTTCTTTTGGGATACGACAATCACATTTCCGATCCACTAATCCGTCTTTACTGCATCCCTCACTAATACTCATTGACGAATTCATACGGAAATTGCGTCGCTATGAAGTACTATGGCTTCTATGACTTCTCCTTCTAAATCGAGTAACGTTTCTATGGACACGACAGGATTTTCTTTTGGGATACGACAATCACATTTCCGATCCACTAATCCGTCTTTACTGCATCCCTCAGTAATACACATTGACGAATTCATACGGAAATTGCGTCGCTATGAAATACTATGGGTTCTACGACTTCTCCTTCTAAATCGAGTATCATTTCTTTGGAAACGACTGGCCTTTCTTTTGCGATACGAGTATCTCCCTCTCGATGCACTAATCCTTCTTTACTGCATCCCTCACTCCCACTCATTGACGAATTCACACGGAAATTGCGTCGCTATGAAATACTATGGATTCTATGACTTCTCCTTCCAAATCGAGTAACGTTTCTATGGATACGACAGGATTTTCTTTTGGGATACGACAATCACATTTCCGATCCACTAATCCGTCTTTACTGCATCCCTCACTAATACACATAGAAGAATTCATACGGAAATTGCGTCGCTATGAAATACTATGGCTTTTATGACTTCTCCTTCTAAATCGAGTAACGTTTCTATGGACACGGCAGGATTTTCTTTTGGGATACGACAATCACATTTCCGATCCACTAATCCGTCTTTACTGCATCCCTCACTAATACACATTGACGAATTCATACGGAAATTGCGTCGCTATGAAATACTATGGGTTCTAAGACTTCTCCTTCTAAATCGAGTATCGTTTCTATGGAAACGACTGGCTTTTCTTTTGCGATACGAGTATCTCCCTCTCGATCCACTAATCCCTCTTTACTGCATCCCTCACTCCCACTCATTGACGAATTCACATGGAAATTGCGTCGCCATGAAATACTATGGGTTCTATGACTTCTGCTTCTAAATCGAGTAACGTTTCTACGGAAACGACAGGATTTTCTTTTGGGGTACGAGAATCACATTTCCGATCCACTAATCCGTCTTTCTGCATCCCTCACTAATACACATTGACGAATTCATACGGAAATTGCGTCGCTATGAAATACTATGGGTTCTATGACTTCTCCTTCTAAATCGAGTAACGTTTCTATGGAAACGACAGGATTTTCTTTTGGGATACGACAATCACATTTCCGATCCACTAATCCGTCTTTACTGCATCCCTCACTAATACACATTGACGAATTCATACGGAAATTGCGTCGCTATGAAATACTATGGGTTCTATGACTTCTCCTTCTAAATCGAGTATCGTTTCTATGGAAACGACTGGCTTTTCTTTTCCGATACGAGTATCTCCCTCTCGATGCACTAATCCTTCTTTACTGCATCCCTCACTCCCACTCATTGACGAATTCACACGGAAATTGCGTCGCTATGAAATACTATGGGTTCTATGACTTCTCCTTCTAAATCGAGTAACGTTTCTATGGAAACGACTGGCTTTTCTTTTGCGATACGAGTATCTCCCTCTCGATGCACTAATCCTTCTTTACTGCATCCCTCACTCCCACTCATTGACGAATTCACACGGAAATTGCGTCGCTATGAAATACTATGGGTTCTATGACTTCTCCTTCTAAATCGAGTAACTTTTCTATGGAAACGACTGGCTTTTCTTTTGCGATACGAGTATCTCCCTCTCGATGCACTACTCCTTCTTTACTGCATCCCTCACTCCCACTCATTGACGAATTCACACGGAAATTGCGTCGCTATGAAATACTATGGGTTCAATGACATCTCCTTCGAAATCGAGTAACGTTTCTATGGAAACGACAGGATTTTCTTTTGGGATACGACAATCATATTTCCGATCCACTAATCCGTCTTTACTGCATCATTCACTAATACACATTGACGAATTCATACGGAAATTGCGTCGCTATGAAATACTATGGGTTCTATGACTTCTCCTTCTAAATCGAATATCGTTTCTATGGAAACGACTGGCTTTTCTTTTGCGATACGAGTATCTCCCACTCGATGCACTAATCCTTCTTTACTGCATCCCTCACTCTCACTCATTGACGAATTCACACGGAAATTGCGTCGCTATGAAATACTATGGGTTCTATGACTTCTCCTTCTAAATCGAGTAACGTTTCTATGGAAACGACTGGCTTTTCTTTTGCGATACGAGTATCTCCCTCTCGATGCACTAATCCTTCTTTACTGCATCCCTAACTCCCACTCATTGACGAATTCAAACGGAAATTGCGTCGCTATGAAATACTATGGGTTCTATGACTTCTCCTTTTAAATCGAGTAACGTTTCTATGGAAACGACTGGCTTTTCTTTTGCGATACCAGTATCTCCCTCTCGATGCACTAATCCTTCTTTACTGCATCCCTCACTCCCACTCATTGAAGAATTCACACGGAAATTGCGTCGCTATGAAATACTATGGGTTCTATGACTACTCCTTCTAAATCGAGTAACGTTTCTATGGAAACGACTGGCTTTTCTTTTGCGATACGAGTATCTCCCTCTCGATGCACTAATCCTTCTATACTGCATCCCTCACTCCCACTCATTGACGAATTCACACGGAAATTGCGTCGCTATGAAATACTATGGGTTCTATGACTTCTCCTTCTAAATCGAGTAACGTTTCTATGGAAACGACTGTCTTTTGTTTTGCGATAGGAGTATCTCCCTCTCGATGCACTAATCCTTCTTTACTGCATCCCTCACTCCCACTCATTGACGAATTCACACGGAAATTGCGTCGCTATGAAATACTATGGGTTCTATGACTTCTCCTTCTAAATCGAGTAACGTTTCTATGGAAACGACTGGCTTTTCTTTTGCGATACGAGTATCTCCCTCTCGATGCACTAATCCTTCTTTACTGCATCCCTCACTCCCACTCATTGACGAATTCACACGGGAATTGCGTCGCTATGAAATACTATGGGTTCTATAACTTCCCTTCTAAATCGAGTAACGTTTCTATGGAAACAACTGGCTTTTCTTTTGCCATACGAGTATCTCCCTCTCGATGCACTAATCCTTCTTTACTGCATCCCTCACTTCCACTCATTGACGAATTCACACGGAAATTGCGTCGCTATGAAATACTATGGGTTCTATGACTTCTCCTTCTAAATCGAGTAACGTTTCTATGGAAACGACTGGCTTTTCTTTTGCGATACGAGTATCTCCCTCTCGATGCACTAATCCTTCTTTACTGCATCCCACACTCCCACTCATTGACGAATTCACACGCAAATTGCGTCGCTATGAAATACTATGGGTTCTATGACTTCTCCTTCTAAATCGAGTATCGTTTCTATGGAAACGACTGGCTTTTCTTTTCCGATACGAGTATCTCCCTCTCGATGCACTAATCCTTCTTTACTGCATCCCTCACTCCCACTCATTGACGAATTCACACGGAAATTGCGTCGCTATGAAATACTATGGGTTCTATGACTTCTCCTTCTAAATCGAGTAACGTTTCTATGGAAACGACTGGCTTTTCTTTTGCGATACGAGTATCTCCCTCTCGATGCACTAATCCTTCTTTACTGCATCCCTCACTCCCACTCATTGACGAATTCACACGGAAATTGCGTCGCTATGAAATACTATGGGTTCTATGACTTCTCCTTCTAAATCGAGTAACGTTTCTATGGAAACGACTGGCTTTTCTTTTGCGATACGAGTATCTCCCTCTCGATGCACTAATCCTTCTTTACTGCATCCCTCACTCCCACTCATTGACGAATTCACACGGGAATTGCGTCGCTATGAAATACTATGGGTTCTATAACTTCCCTTCTAAATCGAGTAACGTTTCTATGGAAACAACTGGCTTTTCTTTTGCCATACGAGTATCTCCCTCTCGATGCACTAATCCTTCTTTACTGCATCCCTCACTTCCACTCATTGACGAATTCACACGGAAATTGCGTCGCTATGAAATACTATGGGTTCTATGACATCTCCTTCTAAATCGAGTAACGTTTCTATGGAAACGACAGGATTTTCTTTTGGGATACGACAATCATATTTCCGATCCACTAATCCGTCTTTACTGCATCATTCACTAATACACATTGACGAATTCATACGGAAATTGCGTCGCTATGAAATACTATGGGTTCTATGACTACTCCTTCTAAATCGAATATCGTTTCTATGGAAACGACTGGCTTTTCTTTTGCGATACGAGTATCTCCCTCTCGATGCACTAATCCTTCTTTACTGCATCCCTCACTCTCACTCATTGACGAATTCACACGGAAATTGCGTCGCTATGAAATACTATGGGTTCTATGACTTCTCCTTCTAAATCGAGTAACGTTTCTATGGAAACGACTGGCTTTTCTTTTGCGATACGAGTATCTCCCTCTCGATGCACTAATCCTTCTTTACTGCATCCCTAACTCCCACTCATTGACGAATTCAAACGGAAATTGCGTCGCTATGAAATACTATGGGTTCTATGACTTCTCCTTCTAAATCGAGTAACGTTTCTATGGAAACGACTGGCTTTTCTTTTGCGATACGAGTATCTCCCTCTCGATGCACTAATCCTTCTTTACTGCATCCCTCACTCCCACTCATTGACGAATTCACACGGAAATTGCGTCGCTATGAAATGCTATGGGTTCTATGACTTCTCCTTCTAAATCGAGTAACGTTTCTATGGAAACGACTGGCTTTTCTTTTGCGATACGAGTATCTCCCTCTCGATGCACTAATCCTTCTTTACTGCATCCCTCACTCCCACTCATTGACGAATTCACACGGAAATTGCGTCGCTATGAAATACTATGGGTTCTATGACTTCTCCTTCTAAATCGAGTAACGTTTCTATGGAAACGACTGGCTTTTCTTTTGCGATAGGAGTATCTCCCTCTCGATGCACTAATCCTTCTTTACTGCATCCCTCACTCCTACTCATTGACGAATTCACACGGAAATAGCGCCGCTATGAAATACTATGGGTTCTATGACTTCTCCTTCTAAATCGAGTAACGTTTCTATGGAAACGACTGGCTTTTCTTTTGCGATACGAGTATCTCCCTCTCGATGCACTAATCCTTCTTTACTGCATCCCTCACTCCCACTCATTGACGAATTCACACGGGAATTGCGTCGCTATGAAATACTATGGGTTCTATAACTTCCCTTCTAAATCGAGTAACGTTTCTATGGAAACGACTGGCTTTTCTTTTGCGATACGAGTATCTCCCTCTCGATGCACTAATCCTTCTTTACTGCATCCCTCACTCCCACTCAATGACGAATTCACACGGAAATTGCGTCGCTATGAAATACTATGGGTTCTATGACTTCTCCTTCTAAATCGAGTAACGTTTCTATGGAAACGACTGGCTTTTCTTTTGCGATACGAGTATCTCCCCCTCGATGCACTAATCCTTCTTTACTGCATCCCACACTCCCACTCATTGACGAATTCACACGGAAATTGCGTCGCTATGAAATACTATGGGTTCTATGACTTCTCCTTCTAAATCGAGTATCGTTTCTATGGAAACGACTGGCTTTTCTTTTCCGATACGAGTATCTCCCTCTCGATGCACTAATCCTTCTTTACTGCATCCCTCACTCCCACTCATTGACGAATTCACACGGAAATTGCGTCGCTATGAAATACTATGGGTTCTATGA
Organism: Schistocerca piceifrons; assembly: GCF_021461385.2. Lineage (NCBI taxonomy): Eukaryota > Metazoa > Arthropoda > Insecta > Orthoptera > Acrididae > Schistocerca > Schistocerca piceifrons. The sequence goes on along the minus strand of NW_025727551.1, from coordinate 536,089 downwards.
CTTCTCCTTCCAAATCGAGTAACGTTTCTATGGATACGATAGGATTTTCTTTTGGGATACGACAATCACATTTCCGATCCACTAATCCGTCTTTACTGCATCCCTCACTAATACACATTGACGAATTCATACGGAAATTGCGTCGCTATGAAATACTATGGCTTCTATGACTTCTCCTTCTAAATCGAGTAACGTTTCTATGGACACGACAGGATTTTCTTTTGGGATACGACAATCACATTTCCGATCCACTAATCCGCCTTTACTGCATCCCTCAGTAATACACATTGACGAATTCATACGGAAATTGCGTCGCATTGAAATACAATGGGTTCTATGACTTCTCCTTCTAAATCGAGTATCGTTTCTATGGAAACGACTGGCTTTTCTTTTGCGATACGAGTATCTCCCTCTCGATGCACTAATCCTTCTTTACTGCATCCCTCACTCCCACTCATTGACGAATTCACAAGGAAATTGCGTCGCTATGAAATACTATGGGTTCTATGACTTCTCCTTCCAAATCGAGTAACGTTTCTATGGATACGATAGGATTTTCTTTTGGGATACGACAATCACATTTCCGATCCACTAATCCGTCTTTACTGCATCCCTCACTAATACACATTGACGAATTCATACGGAAATTGCGTCGCTATGAAATACTATGGCTTCTATGACTTCTCCTTGTAAATCGAGTAACGTTTCTATGGACACGACAGGATTTTCTTTTGGGATACGACAATCACATTTCCGATCCACTAATCCGTCTTTACTGCATCCCTCAGTAATACACATTGACGAATTCATACGGAAATTGCGTCGCTATGAAATACTATGGCTTCTATGACTTCTCCCTCTAAATCGAGTAACGTTTCTATGGACACGACAGGATTTTCTTTTGGGATACGACAATCACATTTCCGATCCACTAATCCGTCTTTACTGCATCCCTCAATAATACACATTGACGAATTCATACGGAAATTGCGACGCTATGAAATACTATGGCTTCTATGACTTCTACTTCTAAATCGAGTAACGTTTCTATGGACACGACAGGATTTTCTTTTGGGATACGATAATCATATTTCCGATCCACTAATCCGTCTTTACTGCATCCCTCACTAATTCACATTGACGAATTCATACGGAAATTGCGTCGCTATGAAATACTATGGGTTCTATGACTTCTCCTTCTAAATCGAGTATCATTTCTATGGAAACGACTGGCCTTTCTTTTGCGATACGAGTATCTGCCTCTCGATGCACTAATCCTTCTTTACTGCATCCCTCACTCCCACTCATTGACGAATTCACACGGAAATTGCGTCGCTATGAAATACTATGGGTTCTATGACTTCTCCTTCCAAATCGAGTAACGTTTCTATGGATACGACAGGATTTTCTTTTGGGATACGACAATCACATTTCCGATCCACTAATCCGTCTTTACTGCATCCCTCACTAATACACATAGAAGAATTCATACGGAAATTGCGTCGCTATGAAATACTATGGCTTTTATGACTTCTCCTTCTAAATCGAGTAACGTTTCTATGGACAAGGCAGGATTTTCTTTTGGGATACGACAATCACATTTCCGATCCACTAATCCGTCTTTACTGCATCCCTCACTAATACACATTGACGAATTCATACGGAAATTGCGTCGCTATGAAATACTATGGGTTCTAAGACTTCTCCTTCTAAATCGAGTATCGTTTCTATGGAAACGACTGGCTTTTCTTTTGCGATACGAGTATCTCCCTCTCGATCCACTAATCCTTATTTACTGCATCCCTCACTCCCACTCATTGACGAATTCACATGGAAATTGCGTCGCCATGAAATACTATGGGTTCTATGACTTCTGCTTCTAAATCGAGTAACGTTTCTATGGAAACGACAGGATTTTCTTTTGGGGTACGACAATCACATTTCCGATCCACTAATCCGTCTTTCTGCATCCCTCACTAATACACATTGACGAATTCATACGGAAATTGCGTCGCTATGAAATACTATGGGTTCTATGACTTCTCCTTCTAAATCGAGTAACGTTTCTATGGAAACGACAGGATTTTCTTTTGGGATACGACAATCACATTTCCGATCCACTAATCCGTCTTTACTGCATCCCTCACTAATACACATTGACGAATTCATACGGAAATTGCGTCGCTATGAAATACTATGGGTTCTATGACTTCTCCTTCTAAATCGAGTATCGTTTCTATGGAAACGACTGGCTTTTCTTTTCCGATACGAGTATCTCCCTCTCGATGCACTAATCCTTCTTTACTGCATCCCTCACTCCCACTCATTGACGAATTCACACGGAAATTGCGTCGCTATGAAATACTATAGGTTCTATGACTTCTCCTTCTAAATCGAGTGACGTTTCTAAGGAAACGACTGGCTTTTCTTTTGCGATACGAGTATCTCCCTCTCGATGCACTAATCCTTCTTTACTGCATCCCTCACTCCCACTCATTGACGAATTCACACGGAAATTGCGTCGCTATGAAATACTATGGGTTCTATGACTTCTCCTTCTAAATCGAGTAACTTTTCTATGGAAACGACTGGCTTTTCTTTTGCGATACGAGTATCTCCCTCTCGATGCACTAATCCTTCTTTACTGCATCCCTCACTCCCACTCATTGACGAATTCACACGGAAATTGCGTCGCTATGAAATACTATGGGTTCAATGACATCTCCTTCGAAATCGAGTAACGTTTCTATGGAAACGACAGGATTTTCTTTTGGGATACGACAATCATATTTCCGATCCACTAATCCGTCTTTACTGCATCATTCACTAATACACATTGACGAATTCATACGGAAATTGCGTCGCTATGAAATACTATGGGTTCTATGACTTCTCCTTCTAAATCGAATATCGTTTCTATGGAAACGACTGGCTTTTCTTTTGCGATACGAGTATCTCCCTCTCGATGCACTAATCCTTCTTTACTGCATCCCTCACTCTCACTCATTGACGAATTCACACGGAAATTGCGTCGCTATGAAATACTATGGGTTCTATGACTTCTCCTTCTAAATCGAGTAACGTTTCTATGGAAACGACTGGCTTTCCTTTTGCGATACGAGTATCTCCCTCTCGATGCACTAATCCTTCTTTACTGCATCCCTAACTCCCACTCATTGACGAATTCAAACGGAAATTGCGTCGCTATGAAATACTATGGGTTCTATGACTTCTCCTTCTAAATCGAGTAACGTTTCTATGGAAACGACTGGCTTTTCTTTTGCGATACGAGTATCTCCCTCTCGATGCACTAATCCTTCTTTACTGCATCCCTCACTTCCACTCATTGACGAATTCACACGGAAATTGCGTCGCTATGAAATACTATGGGTTCTATGACTTCGCCTTCTAAATCGAGTAACGTTTCTATGGAAACGACTGGCTTTTGTTTTGCGATAGGAGTATCTCCCTCTCGATGCACTAATCCTTCTTTACTGCATCCCTCACTCCCACTCATTGACGAATTCACACGGAAATTGCGTCGCTATGAAATACTATGGGTTCTATGACTTCTCCTTCTAAATCGAGTAACGTTTCTATGGAAACGACTGGCTTTTCTTTTGCGATACGAGTATCTCCCTCTCGATGCACTAATCCTTCTTTACTGCATCCCTCACTCCCACTCATTGACGAATTCACACGGGAATTGCGTCGCTATCAAATACTATGGGTTCTATAACTTCCCTTCTAAATCGAGTAACGTTTCTATGGAAACAACTGGCTTTTCTTTTGCCATACGAGTATCTCCCTCTCGATGCACTAATCCTTCTTTACTGCATCCCTCACTTCCACTCATTAACGAATTCACACGGAAATTGCGTCGCTATGAAATACTATGGGTTCTATGACTTCTCCTTCTAAATCGAGTAACGTTTCTATGGAAACGACTGGCTTTTCTTTTGCGATACGAGTATCTCCCTCTCGATGCACTAATCCTTCTTTACTGCATCCCACACTCCCACTCATTGACGAATTCACACGCAAATTGCGTCGCTATGAAATACTATGGGTTCTATGACTTCTCCTTCTAAATCGAGTATCGTTTCTATGGAAACGACTGGCTTTTCTTTTCCGATACGATTATCTCCCTCTCGATGCACTAATCCTTCTTTACTGCATCCCTCACTCCCACTCATTGACGAATTCACACGGAAATTGCGTCGCTATGAAATACTATGGGTTCTATGACTTCTCCTTCTAAATCGAGTATCGTTTCTATGGAAACGACTGGCTTTTCTTTTCCGATACGAGTATCTCCCTCTCGATGCACTAATCCTTCTTTACTGCATCCCTCACTCCCACTCATTGACGAATTCACACGGAAATTGCGTCGCTATGAAATACTATGGGTTCTATGACATCTCCTTCTAAATCGAGTAACGTTTCTATGGAAACGACAGGATTTTCTTTTGGGATACGACAATCATATTTCCGATCCACTAATCCGTCTTTACTGCATCATTCACTAATACACATTGACGAATTCATACGGAAATTGCGTCGCTATGAAATACTATGGGTTCTATGACTTCTCCTTCTAAATCGAATATCGTTTCTATGGAAACGACTGGCTTTTCTTTTGCGATACGAGTATCTCCCTCTCGATGCACTAATCCTTCTTTACTGCATCCCTCACTCCCACTCAATGACGAATTCACACGGAAATTGCGTCGCTATGTAATACTATGGGTTCTATGACTTCTCCTTCTAAATCGAGTAACGTTTCTATGGAAACGACTGGCTTTTCTTTTGCGATACGAGTATCTCCCTCTCGATGCACTAATCCTTCTTTACTGCATCCCTAACTCCCACTCATTGACGAATTCAAACGGAAATTGCGTCGCTATGAAATACTATGGGTTCTATGACTTCTCCTTCTAAATCGAGTAACGTTTCTATTTAAACGACTGGCTTTTCTTTTGCGATACGAGTATCTCCCTCTCGATGCACTAATCCTTCTTTACTGCATCCCTCCCTCCCACTCATTGACGAATTCACACGGAAATTGCGTCGCTATGAAATACTATGGGTTCTATGACTTCTCCTTCTAAATCGAGTAACGTTTCTATGGAAACGACTGGCTTTTCTTTTGCGATAGGAGTAACTCCCTCTCGATGCACTAATCCTTCTTTACTGCATCCCTCACTCCTACTCATTGACGAATTCACACGGAAATAGCGCCGCTATGAAATACTATGGGTTCTATGACTTCTCCTTCTAAATCGAGTAACGTTTCTATGGAAACGACTGGCTTTTCTTTTGCGATACGAGTATCTCCCTCTCGATGCACTAATCCTTCTTTACTGCATCCCTCACTCCCACTCATTGACGAATTCACACGGGAATTGCGTCGCTATGAAATACTATGGGTTCTATAACTTCCCTTCTAAATCGAGTAACGTTTCTATGGAAACGACTGGCTTTTCTTTTGCGATACGAGTATCTCCCTCTCGATGCACTAATCCTTCTTTACTGCATCCCTCACTCCCACTCAATGACGAATTCACACGGAAATTGCGTCGCTATGAAATACTATGGGTTCTATGACTTCTCCTTCTAAATCGAGTAACGTTTCTATGGAAACGACTGGCTTTTCTTTTGCGATACGAGTATCTCCCTCTCGATGCACTAATCCTTCTTTACTGCATCCCACACTCCCACTCATTGACGAATTCACACGGAAATTGCGTTGCTATGAAATACTATGGGTTCTATGACTTCTCCTTCTAAATCGAGTAACTTTTCTATGGAAACGACTGGCTTTTCTTTTGCGATACGAGTACCTCCCTCTCGATGCACTAATCCTTCTTTACTGCATCCCTCACTCCCACTCATTGACGAATTCACACGGAAATTGCGACGCTATGAAATACTATGGGTTCTATGACATCTCCTTCTAAATCGAGTAACGTTTCTATGGAAACGACAGGATTTTCTTTTGGGATACGACAATCATATTTCCGATCCACTAATCCGTCTTTACTGCATCATTCACTAATACACATTGACGAATTCATACGGAAATTGCGTCGCTATGAAATACTATGGGTTCTATGACTTCTCCTTCTAAATCGAATATCGTTTCTATGGAAACGACTGGCTTTTCTTTTGCGATACGAGTATCTCACTCTCGATGCACTAATCCTTCTTTACTGCATCCCTCACTCCCACTCATTGACGAATTCACACGGAAATTGCGTCGCTATGAAATACTATGGGTTCTATGACTTCTCCTTCTAAATCGAGTAACGTTTCTATGGAAACGACTGGCTTTTCTTTTGCGATACGAGTATCTCCCTCTCGATGCACTAATCCTTCTTTACTGCATCCCTAACTCCCACTCATTGACGAATTCAAACGGAAATTGCGTCGCTATGAAATACTATGGGCTCTATGACTTCTCCTTCTAAATCGAGTAACGTTTCTATGGAAACGACTGGCTTTTCTTTTGCGATAGGAGTATCTCCCTCTCGATGCACTAATCCCTCTTTACTGCATCCCTCACTCCCACTCATTGACGAATTCACACGGAAATTGCGTCGCTATGAAATACTATGGGTTCTATGACTTCTCCTTCTAAATCGAGTAACGTTTCTATGGAAACGACTGGCTTTTCTTTTGCGATACGAGTATCTCCCTCTCGATGCACTAATCCTTCTTTACTGCATCCCTCACTCCCACTCATTGACGAATTCACACGGAAATTGCGTCGCTATGAAATACTATGGGTTCTATAACTTCTCCTTCTAAATCGAGTAACGTTTCTATGGAAACGACTGGCTTTCTTTTGCGATACGAGTATCTCCCTCTCGATGCACTAATCCTTCTTTACTGCATCCCTCACTCCCACTCATTGACGAATTCACACGGAAATTGCGTCGCTATGAAATACAATGGGTTCTATGACTTCTCCTTCTAAATCGAGTAACGTTTCTATGGAAACGACTGGCTTTTCTTTTGCGATACCAGTATCTCCCTCTCGATGCACTAATCCTTCTTTACTGCATCCCACACTCCCACTCATTGACGAGTTCACACGGAAATTGCGTCGCTATGAAATACTATGGGTTCTATGACTTCTCCATCTAAATCGAGTATCGTTTCTATGGAAACGACTGGCTTTTCTATTCCGATACGAGTATCTCCCTCTCGATGCACTAATCCTTCTTTACTGCATCCCTCACTCCCACTCATTGACGAATTCACACGGAAATTGCGTCGCTATGAAATACTATGGGTTCTATCACTTCTCCTTCTAAATCGAGTAACGTTTCTATGGAAACGACAGGATTTTCTTTTGGGATACGACAATCATATTTCCGATCCACTAATCCGCCTTTACTGCATCCCACACTAATACACATTGACGAATTCATACGGAAATTGCGTCGCTATGAAATACTATGGGTTCTATGACTTCTCCTTCTAAATCGAGTATCGTTTCTATGGAAACGACTGGCTTTTCTTTTGCGATACGAGTATCTCCCTCTCGATGCACTAATCCTTCTTTACTGCATCCCTCACTCCCACTCATTGACGAATTCACACGGAAATTGCGTCGCTATGAAATACTATGGGTTCTATGACTTCTCCTTCTAAATCGAGTAACATATCTATGGAAACGACTGGCTTTTCTTTTGCGATACGAGTATCTCCCTCTCGATGCACTAATCCTTCTTTACTGCATCCCTCACTCCCACTCATTGACGAATTCACACGGAAATTGCGTCGCTATGAAATACTATGGGTTCTATAACTTCTCCTTCTAAATCGAGTAACGTTTCTATGGAAACGACTGGCTTTTCTTTTGCGATACGAGTATCTCCCTCTCGATGCACTAATCCTTCTTTACTGCATCCCTCACTCCCACTCATTGACGAATTCACACGGAAATTGCGTCGCTATGAAATACTATGGGTTCTATGACTTCTCCTTCTAAATCGAGTAACGTTTCTATGGAAACGACTGGCTTTTCTTTTGCGATACGAGTATCTCCCTCTCGATGCACTAATCCTTCTTTACTGCATCCCACACTCCCACTCATTGACGAATTCACACGGAAATTGCGTCGCTATGAAATACTATGGGTTCTATGACTTCTCCTTCTAAATCGAGTATCGTTTCTATGGAAACGACTGGCTTTTCTTTTCCGATACGAGTATCTCCCTCTCGATGCACTAATCCTTCTTTACTGCATCCCTCACTCCCACTCATTGACGAATTCACACGGAAATTGCGTCGCTATGAAATACTATGGGTTCTATGACTTCTCCTTCTAAATCGAGTAACGTTTCTATGGAAACGACTGGCTTTTCTTTTGCGATACGAGTATCTCCCTCTCGATGCACTAATCCTCCTTTACTGCATCCCTCACTCCCACTCATTGACGAATTCACACGGGAATTGCGTCGCTATGAAATACTATGGGTTCTATGACTTCTCCTTCTAAATCGAGTAACTTTTCTATGGAAACGACAGGATTTTCTTTTGGGTTACGACAATCATATTTCCGATCCACTAATCCGTCTTTACTGCATCATTCACTAATACACATTGACGAATTCATACGGAAATTGCGTCGCTATGAAATACTATGGGTTCTATGACTTCTCCTTCTAAATCGAGCATCGTTTCTATGGAAACGACTGGCTTTTCTCTTGCGATACGAGTATCTCCCTCTCGATGCACTAATCCTTCTTTACTGCATCCCTCACTCCCACTCATTGACGAATTCACACGGAAATTGCGTCGCTATGAAATACTATGGGTTCTATGACTTCTCCTTCTAAATTGAGTAACGTTTCTATATAAACGACTGGCTTTCCTTTTGCGATACGAGTATCTCCCTCTCGATGCACTAATCCTTCTTTACTGCATCCCTCACTCCCACTCATTGACGAATTCACACGGAAATTGCGTCGCTATGAAATACTATGGGTTCTATGACTTCTCCTTCTAAATCGAGTAACGTTTCTATGGAAACGACTGGCTTTTCTTTTGCGATACGAGTATCTCCCACTCGATGCACTAATCCTTCTTTACTGCATCCCTAACTCCCACTCATTGACGAATTCACACGGAAATTGCGTCGCTATGAAATACTATGGGTTCTATGACTTCTCCTTCTAAATCGAGTAACGTTTCTATGGAAACGACTGGCTTTTCTTTTGCGATACGAGTATCTCCCTCTCGATGCACTAATCCTTCTTTACTGCATCCCCCACTCCCACTCATTGACGAATTCACACGGAAATTGCGTCGCTATGAAATACTATGGGTTCTATGACTTCTCCTTCTAAATCGAGTAACGTTTCTTTGGAAACGACTGGCTTTTCTTTTGCGATACGAGTATCTCCCTCTCGATGCACTAATCCTTCTTTACTGCATCCCTCACTCCCACTCATTGACGAATTCACACGGAAATTGCGTCGCTATGAAATACTATGGGTTCCATGACTTCTCCTTCTAAATCGAGTAACGTTCTATGGAAACGACTGGCTTTTCTTTTGCGATACGAGTATCTCAGTCTCGATGCACTAATCCTTCTTTACTGCATCCCTCACTCCCACTCATTGACGAATTCACACGGAAATTGCGTCGCTATGAAATACTATGGGTTGTATCACTTCTCCTTCTAAATCGAGTAACGTTTCTATGGAAACGACAGGATTTTCTTTTGGGATACGACAATCATATTTCCGATCCACTAATCCGCCTTTACTGCATCCCTCAATAATACACATTGACGAATTCATACGGAAATTGCGTCGCTATGAAATACTATGGGTTCTATGACTTCTCCTTCTAAATCGAGTATCGTTTCTATGGAAACGACTGGCTTTTCTTTTGCGATACGAGTATCTCCCTCTCGACGCACTAATCCTTCTTTTCTGCATCCCTCACTCCCACTCATTGACGAATTCACACGGAAATTGCGTCGCTATGAAATACTATGGGTTCTATGACTTCTCCTTCTAAATCGAGTAACATATCTATGGAGACGACTGGCTTTTCTTTTGCGATACGAGTATCTCCCTCTCGATGCACTAATCCTTCTTTACTGCATCCCTCACTCCCACTCATTGATGAATTCACACGGAAATTGCGTCGCTATGAAATACTATGGGTTCTATGACTTCTCCTTCTAGATCGAGTAACGTTTCTATGGAAACGACTGGCTTTTCTTTTGCGATATGAGTATCTCCCTCTCGATGCACTAATCCTTCTTTACTGCATCCCTCACTCCCACTCATTGACGAATTCACACGGAAATTGCGTCGCTATGAAATACTATGGGTTCTATGACTTCTCCTTCTAAATCGAGTAACGTTTCTATGGAAACGACTGGCTTTTCTTTTGCGATACGAGTATCTCCCTCTCGATGCACTAATCCTTCTTTACTGCATCCCTCACTCCCACTCATTGACGAATTCACACGGAAATTGCGTCGCTATGAAATACTATGGGTTCTATGACTTCTCCTTCTAAATCGAGTATCGTTTCTATGGAAACGACTGGCTTTTCTTTTGCGATACGAGTATCACCCTCTCGATGCACTAATCCTTCTTTAGTGCATCCCTCACTCCCACTCATTGACGAATTCACACGGAAATTGCGTCGCTATGAAATACTACGGGTTCTATGACTTCTCCTTCTAAATCGAGTAACGTTTCTATGGAAACGACTGGCTTTCCTTTTGCGATACGAGTATCTCCCTCTCGATGCACTAATCCTTCTTTACTGCATCCCTCACTCCCACTCATTGACGAATTCACACGGAAATTGCGTCGCTATGAAATACTATGGGTTCTATCACTTCTCCTTCTAAATCGAGTAACGTTTCTATGGATACGACAGGATTTTCTTTTGGGATACGACAATCATATTTCCGATCCACTAATCCGCCTTTACTGCATCTCTCACTAATACACATTGACGAATTCATACGGAAATTGCGTCGCTATGAAATACTATGGGTTCTATGACTTCTCCTTCTAAATCGAGTATCGTTTCTATGGAAACGACTGGCTTTTCTTTTGCGATACGAGTATCTCCCTCTCGATGCACTAATCCTTCTTTACTGCATCCCTCTCTCCCACTCATTGACGAATTCACACGGAAATTGCGTCGCTATGAAATACTATGGGTTCTATGACTTCTCCTTCTAAATCGAGTAACATATCTATGGAAACGACTGGCTTTTCTTTTGCGATACGAGTATCTCCCTCTCGATGCACTAATCCTTCTTTACTGCATCCCTCACTCCCACTCATTGACGAATTCACACGGAAATTGCGTCGCTATGAAATACTATGGGTTCTATAACTTCTCCTTCTAAATCGAGTAACGTTTCTATGGAAGCGACTGGCTTTTCTTTTGCGATACGAGTATCTCCCTCTCGGTGCACTAATCCTTCTTTACTGCATCCCTCACTCCCACTCATTGACAAATTCACACGGAAATTGCGTCGCTATGAAATACTATGGGTTCTATGACTTCTCCTTCTAAATCGAGTAACGTTTCTATGGAAACGACTGGCTTTTCTTTTGCGATACGAGTATCTCCTTCTCGATGCACTATTCCTTCTTTACTGCATCCCACACTCCCACTCATTGACGAATTCACACAGAAATTGCGTCGCTATGAAATACTATGGGTTCTATGACTTCTCCTTCTAAATCGAGTATCGTTTCTATGGAAACGACTGGCTTTTCTTTTCCGATACGAGTATCTCCCTCTCGATGCACTAATCCTTCTTTACTGCATCCCTCACTCCCACTCATTGACGAATTCACACGGAAATTGCGTCGCTATGAAATACTATGTTTTCTATGACTTCTCCTTCTAAATCGAGTAACGTTTCTATGGAAACGACTGGCTTTTCTTTTGCGACACGAGTATCTCCCTCTCGATGCACTAATCCTTCTTTACTGCATCCCTCACTCCCACTCATTGACGAATTCACACGGAAATTGCGTCGCTATGAAATACTATGGGTTCTATGACTTCTCCTTCTAAATCGAGTAACTTTTCTATGGAAACGACTGGCTTTTCTTTTGCGATACGAGTATCTCCCTCTCGATGCACTAATCCTTCTTTACTGCATCCCTCACTCCCACTCATTGACGAATTCACACGGAAATTGCGTCGCTATGAAATACTATGGGTTCTATGACATCTCCTTCTAAATCGAGTAACGTTTCTATGGAAACGACAGGATTTTCTTTTGGGATACGACAATCATATTTCCGATCCACTAATCCGTCTTTACTGCATCATTCACTAATACACATTGACGAATTCGTACGGAAATTGCGTCGCTATGAAATACTATGGGTTCTATGACTTCTCCTTCTAAATCGAGTATCGTTTCTATGGAAACGACTGGCTTTTCTTTTGCGATACGAGTATCACCCTCTCGATGCACTAATCCTTCTTTACTGCATCCCTCACTCCCACTCATTGACGAATTCACACGGAAATTGCGTCGCTATGAAATACTATGGGTTCTATGACTTCTCCTTCTAAATCGAGTAACGTTTCTATGGAAACGACTGGCTTTTCTTTTGCGATACGAGTATCTCCCTCTCGATGCACTAATCCTTCTTTACTGCATCCCTAACTCCCACTCATTGACGAATTCACACGGAAATTGCGTCGCTATGAAATACTATGGGTTCTATGACTTCTCCTTCTAAATCGAGTAACGTTTCTATGGAAACGACTGGCTTTTCTTTTGCGATACGAGTATCTCCCTCTCGATGCACTAATCCTTCTTTACTGCATCCCTCACTCCCACTCATTGACGAATTCACACGGAAATTGCGTCGCTATGAAACACTATGGGTTCTATGGCTTCTCCTTCTAAATCGAGTAACGTTTCTATGGAAACGACTGGCTTTTCTTTTGCGATACGAGTATCTCCCTCTCGATGCACTAATCCTTCTTTACTGCATCCCTCACTCCCACTCATTGACGAATTCACACGGAAATTGCGTCGCTATGAAATACTATGGGTTCTATGACTTCTCCTTCTAAATCGAGTAACGTTTCTATGGAAACGACTGGCTTTTCTTTTGCGATACGAGTATCTCCCTCTCGATGCAGTAATCCTTCTTTACTGCATCCCTCACTCCCACTCATTGACGAATTCACACGGAAATTGCGTCGCTATGAAATACTATGGGTTCTATCACTTCTCCTTCTAAATCGAGTAACGTTTCTATGGAAACGACAGGATTTTCTTTTGGGATACGACAATCATATTTCCGATCCACTAATCCGCCTTTACTGCATCCCTCAATAATACACATTGACGAATTCATACGGAAATTGCGTCGCTATGAAATACTATGGGTTCTATGACTTCTCCTTCTAAATCGAGTATCGTTTCTATGGAAACGACTGGCTTTTCTTTTGCGATACGAGTATCTCCCTCTCGATGCACTAATCCTTCTTTACTGCATCCCTCACTCCCCACTCATTGACGAATTCACACGGAAATTGCGTCGCTATGAAATACTATGGGTTCTATGACTTCTCCTTCTAAATCGAGTAACATATCTATGGAAACGATTGGCTTTTCTTTTGCGATACGAGTATCTCCCTCTCGATGCACTAATCCTTCTTTACTGCATCCCTCACTCCCACTCATTGACGAATTCACACGGAAATTGCGTCGCTATGGAATACTATGGGTTCTATGACTTCTCCTTCTAAATCGAGTAACGTTTCTATCGAAACGACTGGCTTTTCTTTTGCGATACGAGTATCTCCCTCTCGATGCACTAATCCTTCTTTACTGCATCCCTCACTCCCACTCATTGACGAATTCACACGGAAATTGCGTCGCTATGAAATACTATGGGTTCTATGACTTCTCCTTCTAAATCGAGTAACGTTTCTATGGAAACGACTGGCTTTTCTTTTGCGATACGAGTATCTCCCTCTCGATGCACTAATCCTTCTTTACTGCATCCCTCACTCCCACTCATTGACGAATTCACACGGAAATTGCGTCGCTATGAAATACTATGGGTTCTATGACTTCTCCTTCTAAATCGAGTATCGTTTCTATGGAAACGACTGGCTTTTCTTTTGCGATACGAGTATCTCCCTCTCGATGCACTAATCCTTCTTTACTGCATCCCTCACTCCCACTCATTGACGAATTCACACGGAAATTGCGTCGCTATGAAACACTACGATTTCTATGACTTCTCCTTCAGAATCGAGTAACGTTTCTATGGAAACGACTGGCTTTCCTTTTGCGATACGAGTATCTCCCTCTCGATGCACTAATCCTTCTTTACTGCATCCCTCACTCCCACTCATTGACGAATTCACACGGAAATTGCGTCGCTATGAAATACTATCGGTTCTATGACTTCTCCTTCTAAATCGAGTAACTTTTCTATGGAAACGATTGGCTTATCTTTTGTGATACGAGTATCTCCCTCTCGATGCACTAATCCTTCTTTACTGCATCCCTCACTCCCACTCATTGACGAATTCACACGGAAATTGCGTCGCTATGAAATACTATGGGTTCTATGACTTCTCCTTCTAAATCGAGTAACGTTTCTATGGAAACGACAGGATTTTCTTTTGGGATACGACAATCATATTTCCGATCCACTAATCCGTCTTTACTGCATCATTCACTAATACACATTAACGAATTCATACGGAAATTGCGTCGCTATGAAATACTATGGGTTCTATGACTTCTCCTTCTAAATCGAGTATCGTTTCTATGGAAACGACTGGCTTTTCTTTTGCGATACGAGTATCTCCCTCTCGATGCACTAATCCTTCTTTACTGCATCCCTCTCTCCCACTCATTGACGAATTCACACGGAAATTGCGTCGCTATGAAATACTATGGGTTCTATGACTTCTCCTTCTAAATCGAGTAACATATCTATGGAAACGACTGGCTTTTCTTTTGCGATACGAGTTTCTCCCACTCGATGCACTAATCCTTCTTTACTGCATCCCTCACTCCCACTCATTGACGAATTCACACGGAAATTGCGTCGCTATGAAATACTGTGGGTTCTATAACTTCTCCTTCTAAATCGAGTAACGTTTCTATGGAAACGACTGGCTTTTCTTTTGCGATACGAGTATCTCCCTCTCGATGCACTAATCCTTCTTTACTGCATCCCTCACTCCCACTCATTGACGAATTCACACGGAAATTGCGTCGCTATGAAATACTATGGGTTCTATGACTTCTCCTTCTAAATCGAGTAACGTTTCTATGGAAACGACTGGCTTTTCTTTTGCGATACGAGTATCTCCCTCTCGATGCACTAATCCTTCTTTACTGCATCCCACACTCCCACTCATTGACGAATTCACACGGAAATTGCGTCGCTATGAAATACTATGGGTTCTATGACTTCTCCTTCTAAATCGAGTATCGTTTCTATGGAAACGACTGGCTTTTCTTTTCCGATACGAGTATCTCCCTCTCGATGCACTAATCCTTCCTTACTGCATCCCTCACTCCCACTCATTGACGAATTCACACGGAAATTGCGTCGCTATGAAATACTATGTGTTCTATGACTTCTCCTTCTAAATCGAGTAACGTTTCTATGGAAACGACTGGCTTTTCGTTTGCGATACGAGTATCTCCCTCTTGATGCACTAATCCTTCTTTACTGCATCCCTCACTCCCACTCATTGACGAATTCACACGGAAATTGCGTCGCTATGAAATACTATGGGTTCTATGACTTCTCCTTCTAAATCGAGTAACTTTTCTATGGAAACGACTGGCTTTTCTTTTGCGATACGAGTATCTCCCTCTCGATGCACTAATCCTTCTTTACTGCATCCCCCACTCCCACTCATTGACGAATTCACACGGAAATTGCGTCGCTATGAAATACTATGGGTTCTATGACATCTCCTTCTAAATCGAGTAACGTTTCTATGGAAACGACAGGATATTCTTTTGGGATACGACAATCATATTTCCGATCCACTAATCCGTCTTTACTGCATCATTCACTAATACACATTGACGAATTCATACGGAAATTGCGTCGCTATGAACTACTATGGGTTCTATGACTTCTCCTTCTAAATCGAGTATCGTTTCTATGGAAACGACTGGCTTTTCTTTTGCGATACGAGTATCTCCCTCTCGATGCACTAATCCTTCTTTACTGCATCCCTCACTCCCACTCATTGACGAATTCACACGGAAATTGCGTCGCTATGAAATACTATGGGTTCTATGACTTCTCCTTCTAAATCGAGTAACGTTTCTATATAAACGACTGGCTTTCCTTTTGCGATACGAGTATCTCCCTCTCGATGCACTAATCCTTCTTTACTGCATCCCTCACTCCCACTCATTGACGAATTCACACGGAAATTGCGTCGCTATGAAATACTATGGGTTCTATGACTTCGCCTTCTAAATCGAGTAACGTTTCTATGGAAACGACTGGCTTTTCTTTTGCGATACGAGTATCTCCCTCTCGATGCACTAATCCTTCTTTACTGCATCCCTCACTCCCACTCATTGACGAATTCACACGGAAATTGCGTCGCTATGAAATACTATGGGTTCTATGACTTCTCCTTCTAAATCGAGTAACGTTTCTATGGAAACGACTGGCTTTTCTTTTGCGATACGAGTATCTCCCTCTCGATGCACTAATCCTTCTTTACTGCATCCCTCACTCCCACTCATTGACGAATTCACACGGAAATTGCGTCACTATGAAATACTATGGGTTCTATGACTTCTCCTTCTAAATCGAGTAACGTTTCTATGGAAACGACTGGCTTTTCTTTTGCGATACGAGTATCTCCCTCTCGATGCACTAATCCTTCTTTACTGCATTCCTCACTCCCACTCATTGACGAATTCACACGGAAATTGCGTCGCTATGAAATACTATGGGTTCTATGACTTCTCCTTCTAAATCGAGTTACGTTTCTATGGAAACGACTGGCTTTTCTTTTGCGATACGAGTATCTCCCTCTCGATGCACTAATCCTTCTTTACTGCATCCCTCACTCTCACTCATTGACGAATTCACACGGAAATTGCGTCGCTATGAAATACTATGGGTTCTATCACTTCTCCTTCTAAATCGAGTAACGTTTCTATGGAAACGACAGGATTTTCTTTTGGGATACGACAATCATATTTCCGATCCACTAATCCGCCTTTACTGCATCCCTCAATAATACACATTGACGAATTCATACGGAAATTGCGTCGCTATGAAATACTTTGGGTTCTATGACTTCTCCTTCTAAATCGAGTAACGTTTCTATATAAACGACTGGCTTTCCTTTTGCGATACGAGTATCTCCCTCTCGATGCACTAATCCTTCTTTACTGCATCCCTCACTCCCACTCATTGACGAATTCACACGGAAATTGCGTCGCTATGAAATACTATGGGTTCTATGACTTCTCCTTCTAAATCGAGTAACGTTTCTATGGAAACGACTGGCTTTTCTTTTGCGATACGAGTATCTCCCTCTCGATGCACTAATCCTTCTTTACTGCATCCCTAACTCCCACTCATTGACGAATTCACACGGAAATTGCGTCGCTATGAAATACTATGGGTTCTATGACCTCTCCTTCTAAATCGAGTAACGTTTCTATGGAAACGACTGGCTTTTCTTTTGCGATACGAGTATCTCCCTCTCGATGCACTAATCCTTCTTTACTGCATCCCTCACTCCCACTCATTGACGAATTCACACGGAAATTGCGTCACTATGAAATACTATGGGTTCTATGACTTCTCCTTCAAAATCGAGTAACGTTTCTATGGAAACGACTGGCTTTTCTTTTGCGATACGAGTATCTCCCTCTCGATGCACTAATCCTTCTTTACTGCATTCCTCACTCCCACTCATTGACGAATTCACACGGAAATTGCGTCGCTATGAAATACTATGGGTTCTATGACTTCTCCTTCTAAATCGAGTTACGTTTCTATGGAAACGACTGGCTTTTCTTTTGCGATACGATTATCTCCCTCTCGATGCACTAATCCTTCTTTACTGCATCCCTCACTCCCACTCATTGACGAATTCACACGGAAATTGCGTCGCTATGAAATACTATGGGTTCTATCACTTCTCCTTCTAAATCGAGTAACGTTTCTATGGAAACGACAGGATTTTCTTTTGGGATACGACAATCATATTTCCGATCCACTAATCCGCCTTTACTGCATCCCTCAATAATACACATTGACGAATTCATACGGAAATTGCGTCGCTATGAAATACTATGGGTTCTATGACTTCTCCTTCAAAATCGAGTATCGTTTCTATGGAAACGACTGGCTTTTATTTTGCGATACGAGTATCTCCCTCTCGATGCACTAATCCTTCTTTACTGCAACCCTCACTCCCACTCATTGACGAATTCACACGGAAATTGCGTCGCTATGAAATACTATGGGTTCTATGAATTCTCCTTCTAAATCGAGTAACATATCTATGGAAACGATTGGCTTTTCTTTTGCGATACGAGTATCTCCCTCTCGATGCACTAATCCTTCTTTACTGCATCCCTCACTCCCACTCATTGACGAATTCACACGGAAATTGCGTCGCTATGAAATACTATGGGTTCTATGACTTCTCCTTCTAAATCGAGTAACGTTTCTATGGAAACGACTGGCTTTTCTTTTGCGATACGAGTATCTCCCTCTCGATGCACTAATCCTTCTTTACTGCATCCCTCACTCCCACTCATTGACGAATTCACACGGAAATTGCGTCGCTATGAAATACTATGGGTTCTATGACTTCTCCTTCTAAATCGAGTAACATTTCTATGGAAACGACTGGCTTTTCTTTTGCGATACGAGTATCTCCCTCTGGATGCACTAATCCTTCTTTACTGCATCCCTCACTCCCACTCATTGATGAATTCACACGGAAATTGCGTCGCTATGAAATACTATGGGTTCTATGACTTCTCCTTCTAAATCGAGTATCGTTTCTATGGAAACGACTGGCTTTTCTTTTGCGATACGAGTATCTCCCTCTCGATGCACTAATCCTTCTTTACTGCATCCCTCACTCCCACTCATTGACGAATTCACACGGAAATTGCGTCGCTATGAAACACTACGGGTTCTATGACTTCTCCTTCTAAATCGAGTAACGTTTCTATGGAAACGACTGGCTTTCCTTTTGCGATACGAGTATCTCCCTCTCGATGCACTGATCCTTCTTTACTGCATACCTCACTCCCACTCATTGACGAATTCACACGGAAATTGCGTCGCTATGAAATACTATGGGTTCTATGACTTCTCCTTCTAAATCGAGTAACGTTTCTATGGATACGACAGGATTTTCTTTTGGGATACGACAATCATATTTCCGATCCACTAATCCGTCTTTACTGCATCATTCACTAATACACATTGACGAATTCATACGGAAATTGCGTCGCTATGAAATACTATGGGTTCTATGACTTCTCCTTCTAAATCGAGTATCGTTTCTATGGAAACGACTGGCTTTTCTTTTGCGATACGAGTATCTCCCTCTCGATGCACTAATCCTTCTTTACTGCATCCCTCACTCCCACTCATTGACGAATTCACACGGAAATTGCGTCGCTATGAAATACTATGGGATCTATGACTTCTCCTTCTAAATCGAGTAACGTTTCTATGGAAACGACTGGCTTTCCTTTTGCGATACGAGTATCTCCCTCTCGATGCACTAATCCTTCTTTACTGCATCCCTCACTCCCACTCATTGACGAATTTACACGGAAATTGCGTCGCTATGAAATACTATGGGTTCTATGACTTCTCCTTCTAAATCGAGTAACGTTTCTATGGAAACGACTGGCTTTTCTTTTGCGATACGAGTATCTCCCTCTCGATGCACTAATCCTTCTTTACTGCATCCCTCACTCCCACTCATTGACGAATTCACACGGAAATTGCGTCGCTATGAAATACTATGGGTTCTATGACTTCTCCTGCTAAATCGAGTAACGTTTCTATGGAAACGACTGGCTTTTCTTTTGCGATACGAGTATCTCCCTCTCGATGCACTAATCCTTCTTTACTGCATCCCTCACTCCCACTTATTGACGAATTCACACGGAAATTGCGTCGCTATGAAATACTATGGGTTCTACGACTTCTCCTTCTAAATCGAGTAACGTTTCTATGGAAACGACTGGCTTTTCTTTTGCGATACGAGTATCTCCCTCTCGATGCACTAATCCTTCTTTACTGCATTACTCACTCCCACTCATTGACGAATTCACACGGAAATTGCGTCGCTATGAAATACTATGGGTTCTATGACTTCTCCTTCTAAATCGAGTATCGTTTCTATGGAAACGACTGGCTTTTCTTTTGCGATACGAGTATCTCCCTCTCGATGCACTAATCCTTCTTTACTGCATCCCTCACTCCCACTCATTGACGAATTCACACGGAAATTGCGTCGCTATGAAATACTATGGGTTCAATGACTTCTCCTTCTAAATCGAGTATCATATCTATGGAAACGATTGGCTTTTCTTTTGCGATACGAGTATCTCCCTCTCGATGCACTAATCCTTCTTTACTGCATCCCTCACTCCCACTCATTGACGAATTCACACGGAAATTGCGTCGCTATGAAATACTATGGGTTCTATGACTTCTCCTTCTAAATCGAGTAACGTTTCTATGGAAACGACTGGCTTTTCTTTTGCGATACGAGTATCTCCCTCTCGATGCACTAATCCTTCTTTACTGCATCCCTCACTCCCACTCATTGACGAATTCACACGGAAATTGCGTCGCTATGAAATACTATGGGTTCTATGACTTCTCCTTCTAAATCGAGTAACGTTTCTATAGAAACGACTGGCTTTTCTTTTGCGATACGAGTATCTCCCTCTCGATGCACTAATCCTTCTTTACTGCATCCCTCACTCCGACTCATTGACGAATTCACACGGAAATTGCGTCGCTATGAAATACTATGGGTTCTATGACTTCTCCTTCTAAATCGAGTATCGTTTCTATGGAAACGACTGGCTTTTCTTTTGCGATACGAGTATCTCCCTCTCGATGCACTAATCCTTCTTTACTGCATCCCTCACTCCCACTCATTGACGAATTCACACGGAAATTGCGTCGCTATGAAACACTACGATTTCTATGACTTCTCCTTCTAAATCGAGTAACGTTTCTATGGAAACGACTGGCTTTCCTTTTGCGATACGAGTATCTCCCTCTCGATGCACTAATCCTTCTTTACTGCATCCCTCACTCCCACTCATTGACGAATTCACACGGAAATTGCGTCGCTATGAAATACTATCGGTTCTATGACTTCTCCTTCTAAATCGAGTAACTTTTCTATGGAAACGATTGGCTTATCTTTTGTGATACGAGTATCTCCCTCTCGATGCACTAATCCTTCTTTACTGCATCCCTCACTCCCACTCATTGACGAATTCACACGGAAATTGCGTCGCTATTAAATACTATGGGTTCTATGACTTCTCCTTCTAAATCGAGTAACGTTTCTATGGAAACGACAGGATTTTCTTTTGGGATACGACAATCATATTTCCGATCCACTAATCCGTCTTTACTGCATCATTCACTAATACACATTGACGAATTCATACGGAAATTGCGTCGCTATGAAATACTATGGGTTCTATGACTTCTCCTTCTAAATCGAGTATCGTTTCTATGGAAACGACTGGCTTTTCTTTTGCGATACGAGTATCTCCCTCTCGATGCACTAATCCTTCTTTACTGCATCCCTCTCTCCCACTCATTGACGAATTCACATGGAAATTGCGTCGCTAAGAAATACTATGGGTTCTATGACTTCTCCTTCTAAATCGAGTAACATATCTATGGAAACGACTGGCTTTTCTTTTGCGATACGAGTTTCTCCCTCTCGATGCACTAATCCTTCTTTACTGCATCCCTCACTCCCACTCATTGACGAATTCACACGGAAATTGCGTCGCTATGAAATACTGTGGGTTCTATAACTTCTCCTTCTAAATCGAGTAACGTTTCTATGGAAACGACTGGCTTTTCTTTTGCGATACGAGTATCTCCCTCTCGATGCACTAATCCTTCTTTACTGCATCCCTCACTCCCACTCATTGACGAATTCACACGGAAATTGCGTCGCTATGAAATACTATGGGTTCTATGACTTCTCCTTCTAAATCGAGTAACGTTTCTATGGAAACGACTGGCTTTTCTTTTGCGATACGAGTATCTCCCTCTCGATGCACTAATCCTTCTTTACTGCATCCCACACTCCCACTCATTGACGAATTCACACGGAAATTGCGTCGCTATGAAATACTATGGGTTCTATGACTTCTCCTTCTAAATCGGGTATCGTTTCTATGGAAACGACTGGCTTTTCTTTTCCGGTACGAGTATCTCCCTCTCGAAGCACTAATCCTTCCTTACTGCATCCCTCACTCCCACTCATTGACGAATTCACACGGAAATTGCGTCGCTATGAAATACTATGTGTTCTATGACTTCTCCTTCTAAATCGAGTAACGTTTCTATGGAAACGACTGGCTTTTCGTTTGCGATACGAGTATCTCCCTCTTGATGCACTAATCCTTCTTTACTGCATCCCTCACTCCCACTCATTGACGAATTCACACGGAAATTGCGTCGCTATGAAATACTATGGGTTCTATGACTTCTCCTTCTAAATCGAGTAACTTTTCTATGGAAACGACTGGCTTTTCTTTTGCGATACGAGTATCTCCCTCTCGATGCACTAATCCTTCTTTACTGCATCCCCCACTCCCACTCATTGACGAATTCACACGGAAATTGCGTCGCTATGAAATACTATGGGTTCTATGACATCTCCTTCTAAATCGAGTAACGTTTCTATGGAAACGACAGGATTTTCTTTTGGGATACGACAATCATATTTCCGATCCACTAATCCGTCTTTACTGCATCATTCACTAATACACATTGACGAATTCATACGGAAATTGCGTCGCTATGAAATACTATGGGTTCTATGACTTCTCCTTCTAAATCGAGTATCGTTTCTATGGAAACGACTGGCTTTTCTTTTGCGATACGAGTATCACCCTCTCGATGCACTAATCCTTCTTTACTGCATCCCTCACTCCCACTCATTGACGAATTCACACGGAAATTGCGTCGCTATGAAATACTATGGGTTCTACGACTTCTCCTTCTAAATCGAGTAACGTTTCTATATAAACGACTGGCTTTCCTTTTGCGATACGAGTATCTCCCTCTCGATGCACTAATCCTTCTTTACTGCATCCCTCACTCCCACTCATTGACGAATTCACACGGAAATTGCGTCGCTATGAAATACTATGGGTTCTATGACTTCTCCTTCTAAATCGAGTAACGTTTCTATGGAAACGACTGGCTTTTCTTTTGCGATACGAGTATCTCCCTCTCGATGCACTAATCCTTCTTTACTGCATCCCTAACTCCCACTCATTGACGAATTCACACGGAAATTGCGTCGCTATGAAATACTATGGGTTCTATGACTTCTCCTTCTAAATCGAGTAACGTTTCTATGGAAACGACTGGCTTTTCTTTTGCGATACGAGTATCTCCCTCTCGATGCACTAATCCTTCTTTACTGCATCCCTCACTCCCACTCATTGACGAATTCACACGGAAATTGCGTCACTATGAAATACTATGGGTTCTATGACTTCTCCTTCTAAATCGAGTAACGTTTCTATGGAAACGACTGGCTTTTCTTTTGCGATACGAGTATCTCCCTCTCCATGCACTAATCCTTCTTTACTGCATTCCTCACTCCCACTCATTGACGAATTCACACGGAAATTGCGTCGCTATGAAATACTATGGGTTCTATGACTTCTCCTTCTAAATCGAGTTACGTTTCTATGGAAACGACTGGCTTTTCTTTTGCG
Organism: Schistocerca piceifrons; assembly: GCF_021461385.2. Lineage (NCBI taxonomy): Eukaryota > Metazoa > Arthropoda > Insecta > Orthoptera > Acrididae > Schistocerca > Schistocerca piceifrons. The sequence goes on along the minus strand of NW_025727551.1, from coordinate 512,067 downwards.
ATACGAGTATCTCCCTCTCGATGCACTAATCCTTCTTTACTGCATCCCTCACTCTCACTCATTGACGAATTCACACGGAAATTGCGTCGCTATGAAATACTATGGGTTCTATCACTTCTCCTTCTAAATCGAGTAACGTTTCTATGGAAACGACAGGATTTTCTTTTGGGATACGACAATCATATTTCCGATCCACTAATCCGCCTTTACTGCATCCCTCAATAATACACATTGACGAATTCATACGGAAATTGCGTCGCTATGAAATACTATGGGTTCTATGACTTCTCCTTCTAAATCGAGTATCGTTTCTATGGAAACGACTGGCTTTTATTTTGCGATACGAGTATCTCCCTCTCGATGCACTAATCCTTCTTTACTGCATCCCTCACTCCCACTCATTGACGAATTCACACGGAAATTGCGTCGCTATGAAATACTATGGGTTCTATGACTTCTCCTTCTAAATCGAGTAACGTTTCTATATAAACGACTGGCTTTCCTTTTGCGATACGAGTATCTCCCTCTCGATGCACTAATCCTTCTTTACTGCATCCCTCACTCCCACTCATTGACGAATTCACACGGAAATTGCGTCGCTATGAAATACTATGGGTTCTATGACTTCTCCTTCTAAATCGAGTAACGTTTCTATGGAAACGACTGGCTTTTCTTTTGCGATACGAGTATCTCCCTCTCGATGCACTAATCCTTCTTTACTGCATCCCTAACTCCCACTCATTGACGAATTCACACGGAAATTGCGTCGCTATGAAATACTATGGGTTCTATGACTTCTCCTTCTAAATCGAGTAACGTTTCTATGGAAACGACTGGCTTTTCTTTTGCGATACGAGTATCTCCCTCTCGATGCACTAATCCTTCTTTACTGCATCCCTCACTCCCACTCATTGACGAATTCACACGGAAATTGCGTCACTATGAAATACTATGGGTTCTATGACTTCTCCTTCAAAATCGAGTAACGTTTCTATGGAAACGACTGGCTTTTCTTTTGCGATACGAGTATCTCCCTCTCGATGCACTAATCCTTCTTTACTGCATTCCTCACTCCCACTCATTGACGAATTCACACGGAAATTGCGTCGCTATGAAATACTATGGGTTCTATGACTTCTCCTTCTAAATCGAGTTACGTTTCTATGGAAACGACTGGCTTTTCTTTTGCGATACGAGTATCTCCCTCTCGATGCACTAATCCTTCTTTACTGCATCCCTCACTCCCACTCATTGACGAATTCACACGGAAATTGCGTCGCTATGAAATACTATGGGTTCTATCACTTCTCCTTCTAAATCGAGTAACGTTTCTATGGAAACGACAGGATTTTCTTTTGGGATACGACAATCATATTTCCGATCCACTAATCCGCCTTTACTGCATCCCTCAATAATACACATTGACGAATTCATACGGAAATTGCGTCGCTATGAAATACTATGGGTTCTATGACTTCTCCTTCTAAATCGAGTATCGTTTCTATGGAAACGACTGGCTTTTATTTTGCGATACGAGTATCTCCCTCTCGATGCACTAATCCTTCTTTACTGCATCCCTCACTCCCACTCATTGACGAATTCACACGGAAATTGCGTCGCTATGAAATACTATGGGTTCTATGACTTCTCCTTCTAAATCGAGTAACATATCTATGGAAACGATTGGCTTTTCTTTTGCGATACGAGTATCTCCCTCTCGATGCACTAATCCTTCTTTACTGCATCCCTCACTCCCACTCATTGACGAATTCACACGGAAATTGCGTCGCTATGAAATACTATGGGTTCTATGACTTCTCCTTCTAAATCGAGTAACGTTTCTATGGAAACGACTGGCTTTTCTTTTGCGATACGAGTATCTCCCTCTCGATGCACTAATCCTTCTTTACTGCATCCCTCACTCCCACTCATTGACGAATTCACACGGAAATTGCGTCGCTATGAAATACTATGGGTTCTATGACTTCTCCTTCTAAATCGAGTAACGTTTCTATGGAAACGACTGGCTTTTGTTTTGCGATACGAGTATCTCCCTCTGGATGCACTAATCCTTCTTTACTGCATCCCTCACTCCCACTCATTGATGAATTCACACGGAAATTGCGTCGCTATGAAATACTATGGGTTCTATGACTTCTCCTTCTAAATCGAGTATCGTTTCTATGGAAACGACTGGCTTTTCTTTTGCGATACGAGTATCTCCCTCTCGATGCACTAATCCTTCTTTACTGCATCCCTCACTCCCACTCATTGACGAATTCACACGGAAATTGCGTCGCTATGAAACACTACGGGTTCTATGACTTCTCCTTCTAAATCGAGTAACGTTTCTATGGAAACGACTGGCTTTCCTTTTGCGATACGAGTATCTCCCTCTCGATGCACTGATCCTTCTTTACTGCATACCTCACTCCCACTCATTGACGAATTCACACGGAAATTGCGTCGCTATGAAATACTATGGGTTCTATGACTTCTCCTTCTAAATCGAGTAACTTTTCTATGGAAACGATTGGCTTATCTTTTGTGATACGAGTATCTCCCTCTCGATGCACTAATCCTTCTTTACTGCATCCCTCACTCCCACTCATTGACGAATTCACACGGAAATTGCGTCGCTATGAAATACTATGGGTTCTATGACTTCTCCTTCTAAATCGAGTAACGTTTCTATGGAAACGACAGGATTTTCTTTTGGGATACGACAATCATATTTCCGATCCACTAATCCGTCTTTACTGCATCATTCACTAATACACATTGCCGAATTCATACGGAAATTGCGTCGCTATGAAATACTATGGGTTCTATGACTTCTCCTTCTAAATCGAGTATCGTTTCTATGGAAACGACTGGCTTTTCTTTTGCGATACGAGTATCTCCCTCTCGATGCACTAATCCTTCTTTACTGCATCCCTCACTCCCACTCATTGACGAATTCACACGGAAATTGCGTCGCTATGAAATACTATGGGATCTATGACTTCTCCTTCTAAATCGAGTAACGTTTCTATGGAAACGACTGGCTTTCCTTTTGCGATACGAGTATCTCCCTCTCGATGCACTAATCCTTCTTTACTGCATCCCTCACTCCCACTCATTGACGAATTTACACGGAAATTGCGTCGCTATGAAATACTATGGGTTCTATGACTTCTCCTTCTAAATCGAGTAACGTTTCTATGGAAACGACTGGCTTTTCTTTTGCGATACGAGTATCTCCCTCTCGATGCACTAATCCTTCTTTACTGCATCCCTCACTCCCACTCATTGACGAATTCACACGGAAATTGCGTCGCTATGAAATACTATGGGTTCTATGACTTCTCCTTCTAAATCGAGTAACGTTTCTATGGAAACGACTGGCTTTTCTTTTGCGATACGAGTATCTCCCTCTCGATGCACTAATCCTTCTTTACTGCATCCCTCACTCCCACTTATTGACGAATTCACACGGAAATTGCGTCGCTATGAAATACTATGGGTTCTACGACTTCTCCTTCTAAATCGAGTAACGTTTCTATGGAAACGACTGGCTTTTCTTTTGCGATACGAGTATCTCAATCTCGATGCACTAATCCTTCTTTACTGCATTACTCACTCCCACTCATTGACGAATTCACACGGAAATTGCGTCGCTATGAAATACTATGGGTTCTATGACTTCTCCTTCTAAATCGAGTAACGTTACTATGGAAACGACTGGCTTTTCTTTTGCGGTACGAGTATCTCCCTCTCGATGCACTAATCCTTCTTTACTGCATCCCTCACTCCCACTCATTGACGAATTCTCACGGAAATTGCGTCGCTATGAAATACTATGGGTTCTATGACTTCTCCTTCTAAATCGAGTAACGTTTCTATGGAAACGACAGGATTTTCTTTTGGGATACGACAATCATATTTCCGATCCACTAATCCGTCTTTACTGCATCCCTCACTAATACACATTGACGAATTCATACGGAAATTGCGTCGCTATGAAAAACTATGGGGTCTATGACTTCTCCTTCTAAATCGAGTAACTTTTCTATGGAAACGACTGGCTTTCCTTTTGCGATACGAGTATCTCCCTCTCGATGCACTAATCCTTCTTTACTGCATCCCTCACTCCCACTCATTGACGAATTCACACGGAAATTGCGTCGCTATGAAATACTATGGGTTCTATGACTTCTCCTTCTAAATCGAGTAACTTTTCTATGGAAACGATTGGCTTATCTTTTGTGATACGAGTATCTCCCTCTCGATGCACTAATCCTTCTTTACTGCATCCCTCACTCCCACTCATTGACGAATTCTCACGGAAATTGCGTCGCTATGAAATACTATGGGTTCTATGACTTCTCCTTCTAAATCGAGTAACGTTTCTATGGAAACGACAGGATTTTCTTTTGGGATACGACAATCATATTTCCGATCCACTAATCCGTCTTTACTGCATCACTCACTAATACACATTGACGAATTCATACGGAAATTGCGTCGCTATGAAATACTATGGGTTCTATGACTTCTCCTTGTAATTCGAGTATCGTTTCTATGGAAACGACTGGCTTTTCTTTTGCGATACGAGTATCTCCCTCTCGATGCACTAATCCTTCTTTACTGCATCCCTCACTCCCACTCATTGACGAATTCACACGGAAATTGCGTCGCTATGAAATACTATGGGTTCTATGACTTCTCCTTCTAAATCGAGTAACGTTTCTATGGAAACGACTGGCTTTCCTTTTGCGATACGAGTATCTCCCTCTCGTTGCACTAATCCTTCCTTACTGCATCCCTCACTCCCACTCATTGACGAATTCACACGGAAATTGCGTCGCTATGAAATACCATGGGTTCTATGACATCTCCTTCTAAATCGAGTAACGTTTCTATGGAAACGACTGGCTTTTCTTTTGCGATACGAGTATCTCCCTCTCGATGCACTAATCCTTCTTTACTGCATCCCTCACTCCCACTCATTGACGAATTCACACGGAAATTGCGTCGCTATGAAATACTATGGGTTCTATGACTTCTCCTTCTAAATCGAGTAACGTTTCTATGGAAACGACTGGCTTTTCTTTTGCGATACGAGTATCTCCCTCTCGATGCACTAATCCTTCTTTACTGCATCCCTCAATCCCACTCATTGACGAATTCACACGGAAATTGCGTCGCTAAGAAATACTATGGGTTCTATGACTTCTCCTTCTAAATCGAGTATCGTTTCTATGGAAACGACTGGCTTTTCTTTTGCGATACGAGTATCTCCCTCTCGATGCACTAATCCTTCTTTACTGCATCCCTCACTCCCACTCATTGACGAATTCACACGGAAATTGCGTCGCTATGAAACACTACGGGTTCTATGACTTCTCCTTCTAAATCGAGTAACGTTTCTATGGAAACGACTGGCTTTCCTTTTGCGATACGAGTATCTCCCTCTCGATGCACTAATCCTTCTTTACTGCATCCCTCACTCCCACTCATTGACGAATTCACACGGAAATTGCGTCGCTATGAAATACTATGGGTTCTATGACTTCTCCTTCTAAATCGAGTAACGTTTCTATGGAAACGACTGGCTTTCCTTTTGCGATACGAGTATCTCCCTCTCGATGCACTAATCCTTCTTTACTGCATCCCTCACTCCCACTCATTGACGAATTCACACGGAAATTGCGTCGCTATGAAATACTATGGGTTCTATGACTTCTCCTTCTAAATCGACTAACGTTTCTATGGAAACGACTGGCTTTTCTTTTGCGATACGAGTATCTCCCTCTCGATGCACTAATCCTTCTTTACTGCATCCCTCACTCCCACTCATTGACGAATTCACACGGAAATTGCGTCGCTATGAAATACTATGGGTTCTATGACTTCTCCTTCTAAATCGAGTAACGTTTCTATGGAAACGACTGGCTTTTCTTTTGCGATACGAGTATCTCCCTCTCGATGCACTAATCCTTCTTTACTGCATCCCTCACTCCCACTTATTGACGAATTCACACGGAAATTGCGTCGCTATGAAATACTATGGGTTCTACGACTTCTCCTTCTAAATCGAGTAACGTTTCTATGGAAACGACTGGCTTTTCTTTTGCGATACGAGTATCTCCCTCTCGATGCACTAATCCTTCTTTACTGCATTACTCACTCCCACTCATTGACGAATTCACACGGAAATTGCGTCGCTATGAAATACTATGGGTTCTATGACTTCTCCATCTAAATCGAGTAACGTTTCTATGGAAACGACTGGCTTTTCTTTTGCGATACGAGTATCTCCCTCTCGATGCACTAATCCTTCTTTACTGCATCCCTCACTCCCACTCATTGACGAATTCACACGGAAATTGCGTCGCTATGAAATACTATGGGTTCTATCACATCTCGTTCTAAATCGAGTAACGTCTCTATGGAAACGACAGGATTTTCTTTTGGGATACGACAATCATATTTCCGATCCACTAATCCGCCTTTACTGCATCCCTCACTAATACATATTGACGAATTCATACGGAAATTGCGTCGCTATGAAATACTATGGGTTCTATGACTTCTCCTTCTAAATCGAGTATCGTTTCTATGGAAACGACTGGCTTTTCTTTTGCGATACGAGTATCTCCCTCTCGATGCACTAATCCTTCTTTACTGCATTCCTCACTCCCACTCATTGACGAATTCACACGGAAATTGCGTCGCTATGAAATACTATGGGTTCTATGACTTCTCCTTCTAAATCGAGTAACATATCTGTGGAAACGACTGGCTTTTCTTTTGCGATACGAGTATCTCCCTCTCGATGCACTAATCCTTCTTTACTGCATCCCTCACTCCCACTCATTGACGAATTCACACGGAAATTGCGTCGCTATGAAATACTATGGCTTCTATGACTTCTCCTTCTAAATCGAGTAACGTTTCTATGGAAACGACTGGCTTTTCTTTTGCGATACGAGTATCTCCCTCTCGATGCACTAATCCTTCTTTACTGCATCCCTCACTCCCACTCATTGACGAATTCACTCGGAAATTGCGTCGCTATGAAATACTATGGGTTCTATCACTTCTCCTTCTAAATCGAGTAACGTTTCTATGGAAACGACTGGATTTCCTTTTGCGATACGAGTATCTCCCTCTCGATGCACTAATCCTTCTTTACTGCATCCCTCACTCCCACTCATTGACGAATTCACACGGAAATTGCGTCGCTATGAAATACTATGGGTTCTATGACTTCTCCTTCTAAATCGAGTAACGTTTCTATGGAAACGACAGGATTTTCTTTTGGGATACGACAATCATATTTCCGATCCACTAATCCGTCTTTACTGCATCCCTCACTAATACACATTGACGAATTCATACGGAAATTGCGTCGCTATGAAATACTATGGGTTCTATGACTTCTCCTTCTAAATCGAGTAACTTTTCTATGGAAACGACTGGCTTTCCTTTTGCGATACGAGTATCTCCCTCTCGATGCACTAATCCTTCTTTACTGCATCCCTCACTCCCACTCATTGACGAATTCACACGGAAATTGCGTCGCTATGAAATACTATGGGTTCTATGACTTCTCCTTCTAAATCGAGTAACTTTTCTATGGAAACGATTGGCTTATCTTTTGTGATACGAGTATCTCCCTCTCGATGCACTAATCCTTCTTTACTGCATCCCTCACTCACACTCATTGACGAATTCTCACGGAGATTGCGTCGCTATGAAATACTATGGGTTCTATGACTTCTCCTTCTAAATCGAGTAACGTTTCTATGGAAACGACAGGATTTTCTTTTGGGATACGACAATCATATATCCGATCCACTAATCCGTCTTTACTGCATCATTCACTAATACACATTGACGAATTCATACGGAAATTGCGTCGCTATGAAATACTATGGGTTCTATGACTTCTCCTTCTAAATCGAGTATCGTTTCTATGGAAACGACTGGCTTTTCTTTTGCGATACGAGTATCTCCCTCTCGATGCACTAATCCTTCTTTACTGCATCCCTCACTCCCACTCATTGACGAATTCACACGGAAATTGCGTCGCTATGAAATACTATGGGTTCTATGACTTCTCCTTCTAAATCGAGTAACGTTTCTATGGAAACGACTGGCTTTCCTTTTGCGATACGAGTATCTCCCTCTCGTTGCACTAATCCTTCTTTACTGCATCCCTCACTCCCACTCATTGACGAATTCACACGGAAATTGCGTCGCTATGAAATACTATGGGTTCTATGACTTCTCCTTCTAAATCGAGTAACGTTTCTATGGAAACGACTGGCTTTTCTTTTGCGATACGAGTATCTCCCTCTCGATGCACTAATCCTTCTTTACTGCATCCCTCACTCCCACTCATTGACGAATTCACACGGAAATTGCGTCGCTATGAAATACTATGGGTTCTATGACTTCTCCTTCTAAATCGAGTAACGTTTCTATGGAAACGACTGGCTTTTCTTTTGCGATACGAGTATCTCCCTCTCGATGCACTAATCCTTCTTTACTGCATCCCTCACTCCCACTTATTAACGAATTCACACGGAAATTGCGTCGCTATGAAATACTATGGGTTCTATGACTTCTCCTTCTAAATCGAGTAACGTTTCTATGGAAACGACTGGCTTTTCTTTTGCGATACGAGTATCTCCCTCTCGATGCACTAATCCTTCTTTACTGCATTACTCACTCCCACTCATTGACGAATTCACACGGAAATTGCGTCGCTATGAAATACTATGGGTTCTATGACTTCTCCTTCTAAATCGAGTAACGTTTCTATGGAAACGACTGGCTTTTCTTTTGCGATACGAGTATCTCCCTCTCGATGCACTGATCCTTCTTTACTGCATCCCTCACTCCCACTCATCGACGAATTCACACGGAAATTGCGTCGCTATGAAATACTATGGGTTCTATCACATATCGTTCTAAATCGAGTAACGTTTCTATGGAAACGACAGGATTTTCTTTTGGGATACGACAATCATATTTCCGATCCACTAATCCGCCTTTACTGCATCCCTCACTAATACACATTGACGAATTCATACGGAAATTGCGTCGCTATGAAATACTATGGGTTCTATGACTTCTCCTTCTAAATCGAGTATCGTTTCTATGGAAACGACTGGCTTTTCTTTTGCGATACGAGTATCTCCCTCTCGATGCACTAATCCTTCTTTACTGCATCCCTCACTCCCACTCATTGACGAATTCACACGGAAATTGCGTCGCTATGAAATACTATGGGTTCTATGACTTCTCCTTCTAAATCGAGTAACATATCTATGGAAACGACTGGCTTTTCTTTTGCGATACGAGTATCTCCCTCTCGATGCACTAATCCTTCTTTACTGCATCCCTCACTCCCACTCATTGACGAATTCACACGGAAATTGCGTCGCTATGAAATACTATGGGTTCTATGACTTCTCCTTTTAATCGAGTAACGTTTCTATGGAAACGACTGGCTTTTCTTTTGCGATACGAGTATCTCCCTCTCGATGCACTAATCCTTCTTTACTGCATCCCTCACTCCCACTCATTGACGAATTCACTCGGAAATTGCGTCGCTATGAAATACTATGGGTTCTATCACTTCTCCTTCTAAATCAAGTAACGTTTCTATGGAAACGACTGGCTTTCCTTTTGCGATACGAGTATCTCCCTCTCGATGCACTAATCCTTCTTTACTGCATCCCTCACTCCCACTCATTGACGAATTCACACCTAAATTGCGTCGCTATGAAATACTATGGGTTCTATGACTTCTCCTTCTAAATCGAGTAACTTTTCTATGGAAACGACTGGCTTTTCTTTTGTGATACGAGTATCTCCCTCTCGATGCACTAATCCTTCTTTACTGCATCCCTCACTCCCACTCATTGACGAATTCACACGGAAATTGCGTCGCTAAGAAATACTATGGGTTCTATGACTTCTCCTTCTAAATCGAGTAACGTTTCTATGGAAACGACAGGATTTTCTTTTGGGATACGACAATCATATATCCGATCCACTAATCCGTCTTTACTGCATCATTCACTAATACACATTGACGAATTCATACGGAAATTGCGTCGCTATGAAATACTATGGGTTCTATGACTTCTCCTTCTAAATCGAGTATCGTTTCTATGGAAACGACTGGCTTTTCTTTTGCGATACGAGTATCTCCCTCTCGATGCACTAATCCTTCTTTACTGCATCCCTCACTCCCACTCATTGACGAATTCACAAGGAAATTGCGTCGCTATGAAATACTATGGGTTCTATGACTTCTCCTTCTAAATCGAGTAACGTTTCTATGGAAACGACTGGCTTTCCTTTTGCAATACGAGTATCTCCCTCTCGTTGCACTAATCCTTCTTTACTGCATCCCTCACTCCCACTCATTGACGAATTCACACGGAAATTGCGTCGCTATGAAATACTATGGGTTCTATGACTTTTCCTTCTAAATCGAGTAACGTTTCTATGGAAACGACTGGCTTTTCTTTTGCGATACGAGTATCTCCCTCTCGATGCACTAATCCTTCTTTACTGCATCCCTCACTCCCACTCATTGACGAATTCACACGGAAATTGCGTCGCTATGAAATACTATGGGTTCTATGACTTCTCCTTCTAAATCGAGTAACGTTTCTATGGAAACGACTGGCTTTTCTTTTGCGATACGAGTATCTCCCTCTCGATGCACTAATCCTTCTTTACTGCATCCCTCACTCCCACTTATTAACGAATTCACACGGAAATTGCGTCGCTATGAAATACTATGGGTTCTATGACTTCTCCTTCTAAATCGAGTAACGTTTCTATGGAAACGACTGGCTTTTCTTTTGCGATACGAGTATTTCCCTCTCGATGCACTAATCCATCTTTACTGCATTACTCACTCCCACTCATTGACGAATTCACACGGAAATTGCGTCGCTATGAAATACTATGGGTTCTATGACTTCTCCTTCTAAATCGAGTAACGTTTCTATGGAAACGACTGGCTTTTCTTTTGCGATACGAGTATCTCCCTCTCGATGCACTGATCCTTCTTTACTGCATCCCTCACTCCCACTCATCGACGAATTCACACGGAAATTGCGTCGCTATGAAATACTATGGGTTCTATCACATCTCGTTCTAAATCGAGTAACGTTTCTATGGAAACGACAGGATTTTCTTTTGGGATACGACAATCATATTTCCGATCCACTAATCCGCCTTTACTGCATCCCTCACTAATACACATTGACGAATTCATACGGAAATTGCGTCGCTATGAAATACTATGGGTTCTATGACTTCTCCTTCTAAATCGAGTATCGTTTCTATGGAAACGACTGGCTTTTCTTTTGCGATACGAGTATCTCCCTCTCGATGCACTAATCCTTCTTTACTGCATCCCTCACTCCCACTCATTGACGAATTCACACGGAAATTGCGTCGCTATGAAATACTATGGGTTCTATGACTTCTCCTTCTAAATCGAGTATCGTTTCTATGGAAACGACTGGCTTTTCTTTTGCGATACGAGTATCTCCCTCTCGATGCACTAATCCTTCTTTACTGCATCCCTCACTCCCACTCATTGACGAATTCACAAGGAAATTGCGTCGCTATGAAATACTATGGGTTCTATGACTTCTCCTTCTAAATCGAGTAACGTTTCTATGGAAACGACTGGCTTTCCTTTTGCGATACGAGTATCTCCCTCTCGTTGCACTAATCCTTCTTTACTGCATCCCTCACTCCCACTCATTGACGAATTCACACGGAAATTGCGTCGCTATGAAATACTATGGGTTCTATGACTTCTCCTTCTAAATCGAGTAACGTTTCTATGGAAACGACTGGCTTTTCTTTTGCGATACGAGTATCTCCCTCTCGATGCACTAATCCTTCTTTACTGCATCCCTCACTCCCACTCATTGACGAATTCACACGGAAATTGCGTCGCTATGAAATACTATGGGTTCTATGACTTCTCCTTCTAAATCGAGTAACGTTTCTATGGAAACGACTGGCTTTTCTTTTGCGATACGAGTATCTCCCTCTCGATGCACTAATCCTTCTTTACTGCATCCCTCACTCCCACTTATTAACGAATTCACACGGAAATTGCGTCGCTATGAAATACTATGGGTTCTATGACTTCTCCTTCTAAATCGAGTAACGTTTCTATGGAAACGACTGGCTTTTCTTTTGCGATACGAGTATTTCCCTCTCGATGCACTAATCCATCTTTACTGCATTACTCACTCCCACTCAATGACGAATTCACACGGAAATTGCGTCGCTATGAAATACTATGGGTTCTATGACTTCTCCTTCTAAATCGAGTAACGTTTCTATGGAAACGACTGGCTTTTCTTTTGCGATACGAGTATCTCCCTCTCGATGCACTGATCCTTCTTTACTGCATCCCTCACTCCCACTCATCGACGAATTCACACGGAAATTGCGTCGCTATGAAATACTATGGGTTCTATCACATCTCGTTCTAAATCGAGTAACGTTTCTATGGAAACGACAGGATTTTCTTTTGGGATACGACAATCATATTTCCGATCCACTAATCCGCCTTTACTGCATCCCTCACTAATACACATTGACGAATTCATACGGAAATTGCGTCGCTATGAAATACTATGGGTTCTATGACTTCTCCTTCTAAATCGAGTATCGTTTCTATGGAAACGACTGGCTTTTCTTTTGCGATACGAGTATCTCCCTCTCGATGCACTAATCCTTCTTTACTGCATCCCTCACTCCCACTCATTGACGAATTCACACGGAAATTGCGTCGCTATGAAATACTATGGGTTCTATGACTTCTCCTTCTAAATCGAGTAACATATCTATGGAAACGACTGGCTTTTCTTTTGCGATACGAGTATCTCCCTCTCGATGCACTAATCCTTCTTTACTGCATCCCTCACTCCCACTCATTGACGAATTCACACGGAAATTGCGTCGCTATGAAATACTATGGGTTCTATGACTTCTCCTTCTAAATCGAGTAACGTTTCTATGGAAACGACTGGCTTTTCTTTTGCGATACGAGTATCTCCCTCTCGATGCACTAATCCTTCTTTACTGCATCCCTCACTCCCACTCATTGACGAATTCACTCGGAAATTGCGTCGCTATGAAATACTATGGGTTCTATCACTTCTCCTTCTAAATCAAGTAACGTTTCTATGGAAACGACTGGCTTTCCTTTTGCGATACGAGTATCTCCCTCTCGATGCACTAATCCTTCTTTACTGCATCCCTCACTCCCACTCATTGACGAATTCACACCTAAATTGCGTCGCTATGAAATACTATGGGTTCTATGACTTCTCCTTCTAAATCGAGTAACTTTTCTATGGAAACGACTGGCTTTTCTTTTGTGATACGAGTATCTCCCTCTCGATGCACTAATCCTTCTTTACTGCATCCCTCACTCCCACTCATTGACGAATTCACACGGAAATTGCGTCGCTAAGAAATACTATGGGTTCTATGACTTCTCCTTCTAAATCGAGTAACGTTCCTATGGAAACGACAGGATTTTCTTTTGGGATATGACAATCATATTTCCGATCCACTAATCCGTCTTTACTGCATCCCTCACTAATACACATTGACGAATTCATACGGAAATTGCGTCGCTATGAAATACTATGGGTTCTATGACTTCTCCTTCTAAATCGAGTAACGTTCCTATGGAAACGACAGGATTTTCTTTTGGGATATGACAATCATATTTCCGATCCACTAATCCGTCTTTACTGCATCGCTCACTAATACACATTGACGAATTCATACGGAAATTGCGTCGCTATGAAATACTATGGGTTTTATGACTTCTCCATCTAAATCGAGTATCGTTTTTATGGAAACGACTGGCTTTTCTTTTGCGATACGAGTATCTCCCTCTCGATGCACTAATCCTTCTTTACTGCATCCCTCACTCCCACTCATTGACGAATTCACACGGAAATTGCGTCGCTATGAAATACTATGGGTTCTATGACTTCTCCTTCTAAATCAAGTAACGTTTTTATGGAAACGACTGGCTTTTCTTTTGCGATACGAGTATCTCCCTCTCGATGCACTAATCCTTCTCTACTGCATCCCTAACTCCCACTCATTGACGAATTCACACGGAAATTGCGTCGCTATGAAATACTATGTGTTCTATGACTTCTCCTTCTAAATCGAGTACCGTTTCTATGGAAACGACTGGCTTTTCTTTTGCGATACGAGTATCTCCCTCTCGATGCACTAATCCTTCTTTACTGCATCCCTCACTCTCACTCATTGGCGAATTCACACGGAAATTGCGTCGCTATGAAATACTATGGGTTCTATGACTTCTCCTTCTAAATCGAGTAACGTTTCTATGGAAACGACTGGCTTTTCTTTTGCGATACGAGTATCTCCCTCTCGATGCACTAATCCTTCTTTACTGCATTCCTCACTCCCACTCATTGACGAATTCACACGGATATTGCGTCGCTATGAAATACTATGGGTTCTATGACTTCTCCTTCTAAATCGAGTAACGTTTCTATGGAAACGACAGGATTTTCTTTTGGGATACGACAATCATATTTCCGATCCACTAATCCGTCTTTACTGCATCCCTCACTAATACACATTGACGAATTCATACGGAAATTGCGTCGCTATGAAATACTATGGGTTCTATGACTTCTCCTTCTAAATCGAGTATCGTTTCTATGGAAACGACTGGCCTTTCTTTTGCGATACGAGTATCTCCCTCTCGATGCACTAATCCTTCTTTACTGCATCCCTCACTCCCACTCATTGACGAATTCACACGGAAATTGTGTCGCTATGAAATACTATGGGTTCTATGACTTCTCCTTCTAAATCGAGTAACGTTTCTATGGAAACGACTGGCTTTTCTTTTGCGATACGGGTATCTCCCTCTCGATGCACTAATCCTTCTTTACTGCATCCCTCACTCCCACTCATTGACGAATTCACACGGAAATTGCGTCGCTATGAAATACTATGGGTTCTATGACTTCTCCTTCTAAATCGAGTAACGTTTCGATGGAAACGACTGGCTTTTCTTTTGCGATACGAGTATCTCCCTCTCGATGCACTAATCCTTCTTTACTGCATCCCTCACTCCCACTCATTGACGAATTCACACGGAAATTGCGTCGCTATGAAATACTATGGGTTCTATGACTTCTCCTTCTAAATCGAGTAACGTTTCTATGGAAACGACTGGCTTTTCTTTTGCGATACGAGTATCCCCCTCTCGATGCACTAATCCTTCTTTACTGCATACCTCACTCCCACTCATTGACGAATTCACACGGAAATTGCGTCGCTATGAAATACTATGGGTTCTATGACTTCTCCTTCTAAATCGAGTAACGTTTCTATGGAAACGACTGGCTTTTCTTTTGCGATACGAGTATCTCCCTCTCGATGCACTAATCCTTCTTTACTGCATCCCTCACTCCCACTCATTGACGAATTCACACGGAAATTGCGTCGCTATGAAATCCTATGGGTTCTATGACTTCTCCTTCTAAATCGAGTAACGTTCCTATGGAAACGACTGGCTTTTCTTTTGCGATACGAGTATCTCCCTCTCGATGCACTAATCCTTCTTTACTGCATCCCTCACTAACACTCATTGACGAATTCACACGGAAATTGCGTCGCTATGAAATACTATGGGTTCTATCACTTCTCCTTCTAAATCGAGTAACGTTTCTATGGAAACGACAGGATTTTCTTTTTGGATACGACAATCATATTTCCGATCCACTAATCCGTCTTTACTGCATCCCTCACTAATACACATTGACTAATTCATACGGAAATTGCGTCGCTATGAAATACTATGGGTTCTATGACTTCTCCTTCTAAATCGAGTATCGTTTCTATGGAAACGACTCGCTTTTCTTTTGCGATACGAGTATCTCCCTCTCGATGCACTAATCCTTCTTTACTGCATCCCTCACTCCCACTCATTGACGAATTCACACGGAAATTGCGTCGCTATGAAATACCATGGGTTCTATGACTTCTCCTTCTAAATCGAGTAACGTTTCTATGGAAACGACTCTCTTTTCTTTTGCGATACGAGTATCTCCCTCTCGATGCACTAATCCTTCTTTACTGCATCCCTCACTCCCACTCATTGACGAATTCACACGGAAATTGCGTCGCTATGAAATACTATGGGTTCTATGACTTCTCCTTCTAAATCGAGTAACGTTTCTATGGAAACGACTGGCTTTTCTTTTGCAATACGAGTATCTCCCTCTCGATGCACTAATCCTTCTTTACTGCATCCCTCACTCCCACTCATTGACGAATTCACACGGAAATTGCGTCGCTATGAAATACTATGGGTTCTATGACTTCTCCTTTAAAATCGAGTAACGTTTCTATGGAAACGACTGGCTTTTCTTTTGCGATACGAGTATCTCCCTCTCGATGCACTAATCCTTCTTTACTGCATCCCTCACTCCCACTCATTGACGAATTCACACGGAAATTGCGTCGCTATGAAATACTATGGGTTGTACGACTTCTCCTTCTAAATCGAGTAACATTTCTATGGAAACGACAGGATTTTCTTTTGGGATACGACAATCATATTTCCGATCCACTAATCCGTCTTTACTGCATCCCTCACTAATACACATTGACGAATTCATACGGAAATTGCGTCGCTATGAAATACTATGGGTTCTATGACTTCTCCTTCTAAATCGAGTATCGTTTCTATGGAAACGACTGGCTTTTCTTTTGCGATACGAGTATCTCCCTCTCGATGCACAAATCCTTCTTTACTGCATCCCTCACTCCCACTCATTGACGAATTCACACGGAAATTGCGCCGCTATGAAATACTATGAGTTCTATGACTTCTCCTTCTAAATCGAGTAACGTTTCTATGGAAACGACTGGCTTTTCTTTTGCGATACGAGTATCTCTCTCTCGATGCACTAATCCTTCTTTACTGCATCCCTCACTCCCACTCATTGTCGAATTCACACGGAAATTGCGTCGCTATGAAATACTATGGGTTCTATGACTTCTCCTTCTAAATCGAGTAACGTTTCTATGGAAACGACAGGATTTTCTTTTGGGATACGACAATCACATTTCCGATCCTCTAATCCGTCTTTACTGCATCCCTCACTAATACAAATTGACGAATTCATACGGAAATTGCGTCGCTATGAAATACTATGGGTTCTATGACTTCTCCTTCTAAATCGACTATCGTTTCTATGGAAACGACTGGCTTTTCTTTTGCGATACGAGTATCTCCCTCTCGATGCACTAATCCTTCTTTACTGCATCCCTCACTCCCACCCATTGACGAATTCACACGGAAATTGCGTCGCTATGAAATACTATGGGTTCTATGACTTCTCCTTCTAAATCGAGTAACGTTTCTATGGAAACGACTGGCTTTCCTTTTGCGATACGAGTATCTCCCTCTCGTTGCACTAATCCTTCTTTACTGCATCCCTCACTCCCACTCATTGACGAATTCACACGGAAATTGCGTCGCTATGAAATACTATGGGTTCTATGACTTCTCCTTCTAAATCGAGTAACGTTTCTATGGAAACGACTGGCTTTTCTTTTGCGATACGAGTATCTCCCTCTCGATGCACTAATCCTTCTTTACTACATTACTCACTCCCACTCATTGACGAATTCACACGGAAATTGCGTCGCTATGAAATACTATGGGTTCTATGACTTCTCCTTCTAAATCGAGTAACGTTTCTATGGAAACGATTGGCTTTTCTTTTGCGATACGAGTATCTCCCTCTCGATGCACTAATCCTTCTTTACTGCATCCCTCACTCCCACTCATCGACGAATTCACACGGAAATTGCGTCGCTATGAAATACTATGGGTTCTATCACATCTCGTTCTAAATCGAGTAACGTTTCTATGGAAACGACAGGATTTTCTTTTGGGATACGACAATCATATTTCCGATCCACTAATCCGCCTTTACTGCATCCCTCACTAATACACATTGACGAATTCATACGGAAATTGCGCCGCTATGAAATACTATGGGTTCTATGACTTCTCCTTCTAAATCGAGTATCGTTTCTATGGAAACGACTGGCTTTTCTTTTGCGATACGAGTATCTCCCTCTCGATGCACTAATCCTTCTTTACTGCATCCCTCACTCCCACTCATTGACGAATTCACACGGAAATTGCGTCGCTATGAAATACTATGGGTTCTATGACTTCTCCTTCTAAATCGAGTAACATATCTATGGAAACGACTGGCTTTTCTTTTGCGATACAAGTATCTCCCTCTCGATGCACTAATCCTTCTTTACTGCATCCCTCACTCCCACTCATTGACGAATTCACACGGAAATTGCGTCGCTATGAAATACTATGGGTTCTATGACTTCTCCTTCTAAATCGAGTAACGTTTCTATGGAAACGACTGGCTTTTCTTTTGCGATACGAGTATCTCCCTCTCGATGCACTAATCCTTCTTTACTGCATCCCTCACTCCCACTCATTGACGAATTCACTCGGAAATTGCGTCGCTATGAAATACTATGGGTTCTATCACTTCTCCTTCTAAATCAAGTAACGTTTCTATGGAAACGACTGGCTTTCCTTTTGCGATACGAGTATCTCCCTCTCGATGCACTAATCCTTCTTTACTGCATCCCTCACTCCCACTCATTGACGAATTCACACCTAAATTGCGTCGCTATGAAATACTATGGGTTCTATGACTTCTCCTTCTAAATCGAGTAACTTTTCTATGGAAACGACTGGCTTTTCTTTTGTGATACGAGTATCTCCCTCTCGATGCACTAATCCTTCTTTACTGCATCCCTCACTCCCACTCATTGACGAATTCACACGGAAATTGCGTCGCTAAGAAATACTATGGGTTCTATGACTTCTCCTTCTAAATCGAGTAACGTTTCTATGGAAACGACAGGATTTTCTTTTGGGATACGACAATCATATTTCCGATCCACTAATCCGTCTTTACTGCATCCCTCACTAATACACATTGACGAATTCATACGGAAATTGCGTCGCTATGAAATACTATGGGTTCTATGACTTCTCCTTCTAAATCGAGTATCGTTTCTATGGAAACGACTGGCTTTTCTTTTCCGATACGAGTATCTCCCTCTCGATGCACTAATCCTTCTTGACTGCATCCCTCACTCCCACTCATTGACGAATTCACACGTAAATTACGTCGCTATGAAATACTCTGGGTTCTATGACTTCTCCTTCTAAATCGAGTAACGTTTCTATGGAAACGACTGGCTTTTCTTTTGCGATACGAGTATCTCCCTCTCGATGTACTAATCCTTCTTTACTGCATCCCTCACTCCCACTCATTGACGAATTCACACGGAAATTGCGTCGCTATGAAATACTATGGGTTCTATGACTTCTCCTTCTAAACCGAGTAACATATCTATGGAAACGACTGGCTTTTCTTTTGCGATACGAGTATCTCCCTCTCGATGCACGAATCCTTCTTTACTGCATCCCTCACTCCCACTCATTGACGAATTCACACGGAAATTGCGTCGCTATGAAATACTATGGGTTCTATCACTTCTCCTTCTAAATCGAGTAACGTTTCTATGGAAACGACAGGATTTTCTTTTGGGATACGACAATCATATTTCCGATCCACTAATCCGTCTTTACTGCATCCCTCACTAATACACATTGACGAATTCATACGGAAATTGCGTCGCTATGAAATACTATGGGTTTTATGACTTCTCCTTCTAAATCGAGTATCGTTTTTATGGAAACGACTGGCTTTTCTTTTGCGATACGAGTATCTCCCTCTCGATGCACTAATCCTTCTTTACTGCATCCCTCACTCCCACTCATTGACGAATTCACACGGAAATTGCGTCGCTATGAAATACTATGGGTTCTATGACTTCTCCTTCTAAATCAAGTAACGTTTTTATGGAAACGACTGGCTTTTCTTTTGCGATACGAGTATCTCCCTCTCGATGCACTAATCCTTCTCTACTGCATCCCTCACTCCCACTCATTGACGAATTCACACGGAAATTGCGTCGCTATGAAATACTATGTGTTCTATGACTTCTCCTTCTAAATCGAGTAACGTTTCTATGGAAACGACTGGCTTTTCTTTTGCGATACGAGTATCTCCCTCTCGATGCACTAATCCTTCTTTACTGCATCCCTCACTCTCACTCATTGACGAATTCACACGGAAATTGCGTCGCTATGAAATACTATGGGTTCTATGACTTCTCCTTCTAAATCGAGTAACGTTTCTATGGAAACGACTGGCTTTTCTTTTGCGATACGAGTATCTCCCTCTCGATGCACTAATCCTTCTTTACTGCATTCCTCTCTCCCACTCATTGACGAATTCACACGGAAATTGCGTCGCTATGAAATACTATGGGTTCTATGACTTCTCCTTCTAAATCGAGTAACGTTTCTATGGAAACGACAGGATTTTCTTTTGGGATACGACAATCATATTTCCGATCCACTAATCCGTCTTTACTGCATCCCTCACTAATACACATTGACGAATTCATACGGAAATTGCGTCGCTATGAAATACTATGGGTTCTATGACTTCTCCTTCTAAATCGAGTATCGTTTCTATGGAAACGACTGGCTTTTCTTTTGCGATACGAGTATCTCCCTCTCGATGCACTAATCCTTCTTTACTGCATCCCTCACTCCCACTCATTGTCGAATTCACAAGGAAATTGCGTCGCTATGAAATACTATGGGTTCTATGACTTCTCCTTCTAAATCGAGTAACGTTTCTATGGAAACGACTGGCTTTTCTTTTGCGATACGAGTATCTCCCTCTCGATGCACTAATCCTTCTTTACTGCATCCCTCACTCCCACTCATTGACGAATTCACACGGAAATTGCGTCGCTATGAAATACTATGGGTTCTATGACTTCTCCTTCTAAATCGAGTAACGTTTCGATGGAAACGACTGGCTTTTCTTTTGCGATACGAGTATCTCCCTCTCGATGCACTAATCCTTCTTTACTGCATCCCTCACTCCCACTCATTGACGAATTCACACGGAAATTGCGTCGCTATGAAATACTATGGGTTCTATGACTTCTCCTTCTAAATCGAGTAACGTTTCTATGGAAACGACTGGCTTTTCTTTTGCGATACGAGTATCTCCCTCTCGATGCACGAATCCTTCTTTACTGCATCCCTCACTCCCACTCATTGACGAATTCACACGGAAATTGCGTCGCTATGAAATACTATGGGTTCTATCACTTCTCCTTCTAAATCGAGTAACGTTTCTATGGAAACGACAGGATTTTCTTTTGGGATACGACAATCATATTTCCGATCCACTAATCCGTCTTTACTGCATCCCTCACTAATACACATTGACGAATTCATACGGAAATTGCGTCGCTATGAAATACTATGGGTTTTATGACTTCTCCTTCTAAATCGAGTATCGTTTTTATGGAAACGACTGGCTTTTCTTTTGCGATACGAGTATCTCCCTCTCGATGCACTAATCCTTCTTTACTGCATCCCTCACTCCCACTCATTGACGAATTCACACGGAAATTGCGTCGCTATGAAATACTATGGGTTCTATGACTTCTCCTTCTAAATCAAGTAACGTTTTTATGGAAACGACTGGCTTTTCTTTTGCGATACGAGTATCTCCCTCTCGATGCACTAATCCTTCTCTACTGCATCCCTCACTCCCACTCATTGACGAATTCACACGGAAATTGCGTCGCTATGAAATACTATGTGTTCTATGACTTCTCCTTCTAAATCGAGTAACGTTTCTATGGAAACGACTGGCTTTTCTTTTGCGATACGAGTATCTCCCTCTCGATGCACTAATCCTTCTTTACTGCATCCCTCACTCTCACTCATTGACGAATTCACACGGAAATTGCGTCGCTATGAAATACTATGGGTTCTATGACTTCTCCTTCTAAATCGAGTAACGTTTCTATGGAAACGACTGGCTTTTCTTTTGCGATACGAGTATCTCCCTCTCGATGCACTAATCCTTCTTTACTGCATTCCTCACTCCCACTCATTGACGAATTCACACGGAAATTGCGTCGCTATGAAATACTATGGGTTCTATGACTTCTCCTTCTAAATCGAGTAACGTTTCTATGGAAACGACAGGATTTTCTTTTGGGATACGACAATCATATCTCCGATCCACTAATCCGTCTTTACTGCATCCCTCACTAATACACATTGACGAATTCATACGGAAATTGCGTCGCTATGAAATACTATGGGTTCTATGACTTCTCCTTCTAAATCGAGTATCGTTTCTATGGAAACGACTGGCTTTTCTTTTGCGATACGAGTATCTCCCTCTCGATGCACTAATCCTTCTTTACTGCATCCCTCACTCCCACTCATTGACGAATTCACAAGGAAATTGCGTCGCTATGAAATACTATGGGTTCTATGACTTCTCCTTCTAAATCGAGTAACGTTTCTATGGAAACGACTGGCTTTTCTTTTGCGATACGAGTATCTCCCTCTCGATGCACTAATCCTTCTTTACTGCATCCCTCACTCCCACTCATTGACGAATTCACACGGAAATTGCGTCGCTATGAAATACTATGGGTTCTATGACTTCTCCTTCTAAATCGAGTAACGTTTCGATGGAAACGACTGGCTTTTCTTTTGCGATACGAGTATCTCCCTCTCGATGCACTAATCCTTCTTTACTGCATCCCTCACTCCCACTCATTGACGAATTCACACGGAAATTGCGTCGCTATGAAATACTATGGGTTCTATGACTTCTACTTCTAAATCGAGTAACGTTTCTATGGAAACGACTGGCTTTTCTTTTGCGATACGAGTATCCCCCTCTCGATGCACTAATCCTTCTTTACTGCATCCCTCACTCCCACTCATTGACGAATTCACACGGAAATTGCGTCGCTATGAAATACTATGGGTTCTATGACTTCTCCTTCTAAATCGAGTAACGTTTCTATGGAAACGACTGGGTTTTCTTTTGCGATACGAGTATCTCCCTCTCGATGCACTAATCCTTCTTTACTGCATCCCTCACTCCCACTCATTGACGAATTCACACGGAAATTGCGTCGCTATGAAATACTATGGGTTCTATGACTTCTCCTTCTAAATCGAGTAACGTTTCTATGGAAACGACTAGCTTTTCTTTTGCGATACGAGTATCTCCCTCTCGATGCACTAATCCTTCTTTACTGCATCCCTCACTCCCACTCATTGACGAATTCACACGGAAATTGCGTCGCTATGAAATACTATGGGTTCTATCACTTCTCCTTCTAAATCAAGTAACGTTTCTATGGAAACGACTGGCTTTCCTTTTGCGATACGAGTATCTCCCTCTCGATGCACTAATCCTTCTTTACTGCATCCCTCACTCCCACTCATTGACGAATTCACACCTAAATTGCGTCGCTATGAAATACTATGGGTTCTATGACTTCTCCTTCTAAATCGATTAACTTTTCTATGGAAACGACTGGCTTTTCTTTTGTGATACGAGTATCTCCCTCTCGATGCACTAATCCTTCTTTACTGCATCCCTCACTCCCACTCATTGACGAATTCACACGGAAATTGCGTCGCTAAGAAATACTATGGGTTCTATGACTTCTCCTTCTAAATCGAGTAACGTTTCTATGGAAACGACAGGATTTTCTTTTGGGATACGACAATCATATTTCCGATCCACTAATCCGTCTTTACTGCATCCCTCACTAATACACATTGACGAATTCATACGGAAATTGCGTCGCTATGAAATACTATGGGTTCTATGACTTGTCCTTCTAAATCGAGTATCGTTTCTATGGAAACGACTGGCTTTTCTTTTGCGATACGAGTATCTCCCTCTCGATGCACTAATCCTTCTTGACTGCATCCCTCACTCCCACTCATTGACGAATTCACACGGAAATTACGTCGCTATGAAATACTCTGGGTTCTATGACTTCTCCTTCTAAATCGAGTAACGTTTCTATGGAAACGACTGGCTTTTCTTTTGCGATACGAGTATCTCCCTCTCGATGTACTAATCCTTCTTTACTGCATCCCTCACTCCCACTCATTGACGAATTCACACGGAAATTGCGTCGCTATGAAATACTATGGGTTCTATGACTTCTCCTTCTAAACCGAGTAACATATCTATGGAAACGACTGGCTTTTCTTTTGCGATACGAGTATCTCCCTCTCGATGCACGAATCCTTCTTTACTGCATCCCTCACTCCCACTCATTGACGAATTCACACGGAAATTGCGTCGCTATGAAATACTATGGGTTCTATCACTTCTCCTTCTAAATCGAGTAACGTTTCTATGGAAACGACAGGATTTTCTTTTGGGATACGACAATCATATTTCCGATCCACTAATCCGTCTTTACTGCATCCCTCACTAATACACATTGACGAATTCATACGGAAATTGCGTCGCTATGAAATACTATGGGTTTTATGACTTCTCCTTCTAAATCGAGTATCGTTTTTATGGAAACGACTGGCTTTTCTTTTGCGATACGAGTATCTCCCTCTCGATGCACTAATCCTTCTTTACTGCATCCCTCACTCCCACTCATTGACGAATTCACACGGAAATTGCTTCGCTATGAAATACTATGGGTTCTATGACTTCTCCTTCTAAATCAAGTAACGTTTTTATGGAAACGACTGGCTTTTCTTTTGCGATACGAGTATCTCCCTCTCGATGCACTAATCCTTCTCTACTGCATCCCTCACTCCCACTCATTGACGAATTCACACGGAAATTGCGTCGCTATGAAATACTATGTGTTCTATGACTTCTCCTTCTAAATCGAGTAACGTTTCTATGGAAACGACTGGCTTTTCTTTTGCGATACGAGTATCTCCCTCTCGATGCACTAATCCTTCTTTACTGCATCCCTCACTCTCACTCATTGACGAATTCACACGGAAATTGCGTCGCTATGAAATACTATGTGTTCTATGACTTCTCCTTCTAAATCGAGTAACGTTTCTATGGAAACGACTGGCTTTTCTTTTGCGATACGAGTATCTCCCTCTCGATGCACTAATCCTTCTTTACTGCATTCCTCACTCCCACTCATTGACGAATTCACACGGAAATTGCGTCGCTATGAAATACTATGGGTTCTATGACTTCTCCTTCTAAATCGAGTATCGTTTCTATGGAAACGACTGGCTTTTCTTTTGCGATACGAGTATCTCCCTCTCGATGCACTAATCCTTCTTTACTGCATCCCTCACTCCCACTCATTGACGAATTCACACGGAAATTGCGTCGCTATGAAATACTATGGGTTCTATGACTTCTCCTTCTAAATCGAGTAACGTTTCTATGGAAACGATAGGATTTTCTTTCGGGATACGACAATCACATTTCCGATCCACTAATCCGTCTTTACTGCATCCCTCACTAATACACATTGACGAATTCATACGGAAATTGCGTCGCTATGAAATACTATGGGTTCTATGACTTCTCCTTCTAAATCGAGTAACGTTTCTATGGAAACGACAGGATTTTCTTTTGGGATACGACAATCACATTTCCGATCCACTAATCCGTCTTTACTGCATCCCTCACTAATACACATTGACGAATTCATACGGAAATTGCGTCGCTATGAAATACTATGGGTTCTATGACTTCTCCTTCTAAATCGAGTATCGTTTCTATGGAAACGACTGGCTTTTCTTTTGTGTTACGAGTATCTCCCTCTCGATGCACTAATCCTTCTTTACTGCATCCCTCACTAACACTCATTGACGAATTCACACGGAAAATGCGTCACTATGAAATACTATGGGTTCTATGACTTCTCCTTCTAAATCGAGTAACTTTTCTATGGAAACGACTGGCTTTTCTTTTGCGATACGAGTATCTCCCTCTCGATGCACTAATCCTTCTTTACTGCATCCCTCACTCCCACTCATTGACGAAATCACACGGAAATTGCGTCGCTATGAAATACTATGGCTTATATGACTTCTCCTTCTAAATCGAGTATCGTTTCTATGGAAACGACTGGCTTTTCTTTTGCGATACGAGTATCTCCCTCTCGATGCACTAATCCTTCTTTACTGCATCCCTCACTCCCACTCATTGACGAATTCACACGGAAATTGCGTCGCTATGACATACTATGGGTTCTATGACTTCTCCTTCTAAATCGAGTAACGTTTCTATGGAAACGACAGGATTTTCTTTTGGGATACGACAATCACATTTCCGATCCACTAATCAGTCTTTACTGCATCCCTCACTAATACACATTGACGAATTCACACGGAAATTGCGTCGCTATGAAATACTATGGGTTCTATGATTTCTCTTTCTAAATCGAGTAACGTTTCTATGGAAACGACTGGCTTTTCTTTTGCGATTCGAGTATCTCCCTCTCGATGCACTAATCCTTCTTTACTGCATCCCTCACTCCCACTCATTGTCGAATTCACACGGAAATTGCGTCGCTATGAAATACTATGGGTTCTATGACTTCTCCTTCTAAATCGAGTAACTTTTCCATGGAAACGACTGACTTTTCTTTTGCGATACGAGTATCTCCCTCTCGATGCACTAATCCTTCTTTACTGCATCCCTCACTCCCACTCATTGACGAATTCACACGGAAATTGCGTCGCTATGAAATACTATGGGTTCTATGACTTCTCCTTCTAAATCGAGTAACGTTTCTATGGAAACGACTGGCTTTTCTTTTGCGATACGAGTATCTCCCTCTCGATGCACTAATCCTTCTTTACTGCATCCCTCACTCCCACTCATTGACGAATTCACACGGAAATTGCGTCGCTATGAAATACTATGGGTTCTATGACTTCTCCTTCTAAATCGAGTAACGTTTCTATGGAAACGACTGGCTTTTCCTTTGCGATACGAGTATCTCCCTCTCGATGCACTAATCCTTCTTTACTGCATCCCTCACTCCCACTCATTGACGAATTCACACGGAAATTGCGTCGCTATGAAATACTATGGGTTCTATGACTTCTCCTTCTAAATCGAGTAACGTTTCTATGGAAACGACTGGCTTTTCTTTTGCGATACGAGTATCTCCCTCTCGATGCACTAATCCTTCTTTACTGCATCCCTCACTCCCACTCATTGACGAATTCACACGGAAATTGCGTCGCTATGAAATACTATGGGTTCTATGACTTCTCCTTCTAAATCGAGTAACGTTTCTATGGAAACGACAGGATTTTCTTTTGGGATACGACAATCACATTTCCGATCCTCTAATCCGTCTTTACTGCATCCCTCACTAATACACATTGACGAATTCATACGGAAATTGCGTCGCTATGAAATACTATGGGTTCTATGACTTCTCCTTCTAAATCGAGTATCGTTTCTATGGAAACGACTGGCTTTTCTTTTGCGATACGAGTATCTCCCTCTCGATGCACTAATCCGTCTTTACTGCATCCCTCACTCCCACTCATTGACGAATTCACACGGAAATTGCGTCGCTATGAAATACTATGGGTTCTATGACTTCTCCTTCTAAATCGAGTAACGTTTCTATGGAAACGACTGGCTTTTCTTTTGCGATACGAGTATCTCCCTCTCGATGCACTAATCCTTCTTTACTGCATCCCTCACTCCCACTCATTGACGAATTCACACGGAAATTGCGTCGCTATGAAATACTATGGGTTCTATGACTTCTCCTTCTAAATCGAGTAACGTTTCTATGGAAACGACTGGCTTTTCTTTTGCGATGGGAGTATCTCCCTCTCGATGCACTAATCCTTCTTTACTGCATCCCTCACTCCCACTCATTGACGAATTCACACGGAAATTGCGTCGCTATGAAATACTATGGGTTCTATGACTTCTCCTTCTAAATCGAGTAACGTTTCTATGGAAACGACAGGATTTTCTTTCGGGATACGACAATCACATTTCCGATCCACTAATCCGTCTTTACTGCATCCCTCACTAAAACACATTGACGAATTCATACGGAAATTGCGTCGCTATGAAATACTATGGGTTCTATGACTTCTCCTTCTAAATCGAGTATCGTTTCTATGGAAACGACTGGCTTTTCTTTTGTGATACGAGTATCTCCCTCTCGATGCACTAATCCTTCTTTACTGCATCCCTCACTCCCACTCATTGACGAATTCACACGGAAATTGCGTCGCTATGAAATACTATGGGTTCTATGACTTCTCCTTCTAAATCGAGTAACTTTTCTATGGAAACGACTGGCTTTTCTTTTGCGATACGAGTATCTCCCTCTCGATGCACTAATCCTTCTTTACTGCATCCCTCGCTCCCACTCATTGACGAAATCACACGGAAATTGCGTCGCTATGAAATACTATGGCTTCTATGACTTCTCCTTCTAAATCGAGTATCGTTTCTATGGAAACGACTGGCTTTTCTTTTGCGATACGAGTATCTCCCTCTCGATGCACTAATCCTTCTTTACTGCATCCCTCACTCCCACTCATTGACGAATTCACACGGAAATTGCGTCGCTATGAAATACTATGGGTTCTATGACTTCTCCTTCTAAATCGAGTAACGTTTCTATGGAAACGACAGGATTTTCTTTTGGGATACGACAATCACATTTCCGATCCACTAATCAGTCTTTACTGCATCCCTCACTAATACACATTGACGAATTCACACGGAAATAGCGTCGCTATGAAATACTATGGGTTCTATGATTTCTCTTTCTAAATCGACTAACGTTTCTATGGAAACGACTGGCTTTTCTTTTGCGATACGAGTATCTCCCTCTCGATGCACTAATCCTTCTTTACTGCATCCCTCACTCCCACTCATTGTCGAATTCACACGGAAATTGCGTCGCTATGAAATACTATGGGTTCTATGACTTCTCCTTCTAAATCGAGTAACTTTTCTATGGAAACGACTGACTTTTCTTTTGCGATACGAGTATCTCCCTCTCGATGCACTAATCCTTCTTTACTGCATCCCTCACTCCCACTCATTGACGAATTCACACGGAAATTGCGTCGCTATGAAATACTATGGGTTCTATGACTTCTCCTTCTAAATCGAGTAACGTTTCTATGGAAACGACTGGCTTTTCTTTTGCGATACGAGTATCTCCCTCTCGATGCACTAATCCTTCTTTACTGCATCCCTCACTCCCACTCATTGACGAATTCACACGGAAATTGCGTCGCTATGAAATACTATGGGTTCTATGACTTCTCTTTCTAAATCGAGTAACGTTTCTATGGAAACGACTGGCTTTTCTTTTGCGATACGAGTATCTCCCTCTCGATGCACTAATCCTTCTTTACTGCATCCCTCACTCCCACTCATTGACGAATTCACACGGAAATTGCGTCGCTATGAAATACTATGGGTTCTATGACTTCTCCTTCTAAATCGAGTAACGTTTCTATGGAAACGACTGGCTTTTCTTTTGCGATACGAGTATCTCCCTCTCGATGCACTAATCCTTCTTTACTGCATCCCTCACTCCCACTCATTGACGAATTCACACGGAAATTGCGTCGCTATGAAATACTATGGGATCTATGACTTCTCCTTCTAAATCGAGTAAAGTTTCTATGGAAACGACTGGCTTTTCCTTTGCGATACGAGTATCTCCCTCTCGATGCACTAATCCTTCTTTACTGCATCCCTCACTCCCACTCATTGACGAAT
This sequence comes from Schistocerca piceifrons, assembly GCF_021461385.2. Lineage (NCBI taxonomy): Eukaryota > Metazoa > Arthropoda > Insecta > Orthoptera > Acrididae > Schistocerca > Schistocerca piceifrons. The sequence continues at coordinate 482,248 of NW_025727551.1, read as the reverse complement.
TCACACGGAAATTGCGTCGCTATGAAATACTATGGCTTCTATGACTTCTCCTTCTAAATCGAGTAACGTTTCTATGGACACGACAGGATTTTCTTTTGGGATACGACAATCACATTTCCGATCCACTAATCCGTCTTTACTGCATCCAACACTAATACACATTGACGAATTCACACGGAAATTGCGTCGCTATGAAATACTATGGGTTCTATGACTTCTCCTTCTAAATCGAGTAACGTTTCTATGGAAACGACAGGATTTTCTTTTGGGATACGACAATCACATTTCCGATCCACTAATCCGTCTTTACTGCATCCCTCACTAATACACATTGACGAATTCATACGGAAATTGCGTCGCTATGAAATACTATGGGTTCTATGACTTCTCCTTCTAAATCAAGTATCGTTTCTATGGAAACGACTGGCTTTTCTTTTGCGATACGAGTATCTCCCTCTCGATGCACTAATCCTTCTTTACTGCATCCCTCACTCCCACTCATTGACGAATTCACACGGAAATTGCGTCGCTATGAAATACTATGGGTTCTATGACTTCTCCTTCTAAATCGAGTAACGTTTCTATGGAAACGACTGGCTTTTCTTTTGCGATACGAGTATCTCCCTCTCGATGCACTAATCCTTCTTTACTGCATCCCTCACTCCCACTCATTGACGAATTCACACGGAAATTGCGTCGCTATGAAATACTATGGGTTCTATGACTTCTCCTTCTAAATCGAGTAACGTTTCTATGGAAACGACTGGCTTTTCTTTTGCGATACGAGTATCTCCCTCTCGATGCACTAATCCTTCTTTACTGCATCCCTCACTCCCACTCATTGACGAATTCACACGGAAATTGCGTCGCTATGAAATACTATGGGTTCTATGACTTCTCCTTCTAAATCGAGTAACGTTTCTATGGAAACGACTGGCTTTTCTTTTGCGATACGAGTATCTCCCTCTCGATGCACTAATCCTTCTTTATTGCATCCCTCACTCCCACTCATTGACGAATTCACACGGAAATTGCGTCGCTATGAAATACTATGGGTTCTATGACTTCTCCTTCTAAATCGAGTAACGATTCTATGGAAACGACTGGCTTTTCTTTTGCGATACGAGTATCTCCCTCTCGATGCACTAATCCTTCTTTACTGCATCCCTCACTCCCACTCATTGACGAATTCACACGGAAATTGCGTCGCTATGAAATACTATGGGTTCTATCACTTCTCCTTCTAAATCGAGTAACGTTTCTATGGAAACGACTGGCTTTTCTTTTGCGATACGAGTATCTCCCTCTCGATGCACTAATCCTTCTTTACTGCATCCCTCACTCCCACTCATTGACGAATTCACACGGAAATTGCGTCGCTATGAAATACTATGGGTTCTATGACTTCTCCTTCTAAATCGAGTAACGTTTCTATGGAAACGACTGGCTTTTCTTTTGCAATACGAGCATCTCCCTCTCGACTCACTAATCCTTCTTTACTGCATCCCTCACTCCCACTCATTGACGAATTCAGACGGAAATTGCGTCGCTATGAAATACTATGAGTTCTATGACTTCTCCTTCTAAATCGAGTAACGTTTCTATGGAAACGACTGGCTTTTCTTTTGCGATACGAGTATCTCCCTCTCGATGCACTAATCCTTCTTTACTGCATCCCTCACTCCCACTCATTGACGAATTCACACGGAAATTGCGTCGCTATGAAATACTATGGGTTCTATGACTTCTCCTTCTAAATCGAGTAAGATTTCTATGGAAACGACAGGATTTTCTTTTGGGATACGACAATCATATTTCCGATCCACTAATCCGTCTTTACTGCATCCCTCACTAATACACATTGACGAATTCATACGGAAATTGCGTCGCTATGAAATACTATGGGTTCTATGACTTCTCCTTCTAAATCGAGTATCGTTTCTATGGAAACGACTGGCTTTTCTTTTGCGATACGAGTATCTCCCTCTCGATGCACTAATCCTTCTTTACTGCATCCCTCACTCCCACTCATTGACGAATTCACACGGAAATTGCGTCGCTATGAAATACTATGGGTTCTAAGACTTCTCCTTCTAAATCGAGTAACGTTTCTATGGAAACGACAGGATTTTCATTTGGGATACGACTATCACATTTCCGATCCTCTAATCCGTCTTTACTGCATCCCTCACTAATACACATTTACGAATTCATACGGAAATTGCGTCGCTATGAAATACTATGGGTTCTATGACTTCTCCTTCTAAATCGAGTATCGTTTCTATGGAAACGACTGGCTTTTCTTTTGCGATACGAGTATCTTCTCTCGATGCACTAATCCTTCTTTACTGCATCCCTCACTCCCACTCATTGACGAATTCACACGGAAATTGCGTCGCTATGAAATACTATGGGTTCTATGACTTCTCCTTCTAAATCGAGTAACGTTTCTATGGAAACGACTGGCTTTTCTTTTGCGATACGAGTATCTCCCTCTCGATGCACTAATCCTTCCTTACTGCATCCCTCACTCCCACTCATTGACGAATTCACACGGAAATTGCGTCGCTATGAAATACAATGTGTTCTATAACTTCTCCTTCTAAATCGAGTAACGTTTCTATGGAAACGGCTGGCTTTTCTTTTGCGATAGGAGTATCTCCCTCTCGATGCACTAATCCTTCTTTACTGCATCCCTCACTCCCACTCATTGACGAATTCACACGGAAATTGAGTCGCTATGAAATACTATGGGTTCTATGACTTCTCCTTCTAAATCGAGTAACGTTTCTATGGAAACGACAGGATTTTCTTTTGGGATACGACAATCATATTTCCGATCCACTAATCCGTCTTTACTGCATCCCTCACTAATACACATTGACGAATTCATACGGAAATTGCGTCGCTATGAAATACAATGGGTTCTATGACTTCTCCTTCCAAATCGAGTATCGTTTCTATGGAAACGACTGGCTTTTCTTTTGCGATACGAGTATCTCCCTCTCGATGCACTAATCCTTCTTTACTGCATTCCTCACTCCCACTCATTGACGATTTCACACGGAAATTGCTTCGCTATGAAATACTATGGGGTCTATGACTTCTCCTACTAAATCGAGTAACGTTTCTATGGAAACGACTGGCTTTTCTTTTGCGATACGAGTATCTCCCTCTCGATGCGCTAATCCTTCTTTACTGCATCCCTCACTCCCACTCATTGACGAATTCACACGGAAATTGCGTCGCTATGAAATACTATCGGTTCTATGACTTCTCCTTCTAAATCGAGTAACGTTTCTATGGAAACGACTGGCTTTTCTTTTGCGATACGAGTATCTCCCTCTCGATGCACTAATCCTTCTTTACTGCATCCCTCACTCCCACTCATTGACGAATTCACACGGAAATTGCGTCGCTATGAAATACTATGGGTTCTATGACTTCTCCTTCTAAATCGAGTAACGTTTCTATGGAAACGACTGGCTTTTCTTTTGCGATACGAGTATCTCCCTCTCGATGCACTAATCCTTCTTTACTGCATCCCTCACTCCCACTCATTGACGAATTCACACGGAAATTGCGTCGCTATGAAATACTATGGGTTCTATGACTTCTCCTTCTAAATCGAGTAACGTTTCTATGGAAACGACTGGCTTTTCTTTTGCGATACGAGTATCTCCCTCTCGATGCACTAATCCATCTTTACTGCATTTCTCACTCCCACTCATTGACGAATTCACACGGAAATTGCGTCGCTATGAAATACTATGGGTTCTATCACTTCTCCTTCTAAATCGAGTAACGTTTCTATGGAAACGACAGGATTTTCTTTTTGGATACGACAATCATATTTCCGATCCACTAATCCGTCTTTACTGCATCCCTCACTAATACACATTGACTAATTCATACGGAAATTGCGTCGCTATGAAATACTATGGGTTCTATGACTTCTTCTTCAAAATCGAGTATCATTTCTATGGAAACGACTGGCTTTTCTTTTGCGATACGAGTATCTCCCTCTCGATGCACTAATCCTTCTTTACTGCATCCCTCACTCCCACTCATTGACGAATTCACACGGAAATTGCGTCGCTATGAAATACTATGGGTTCTATGACTTCTCCTTCTAAATCGAGTAACGTTTCTATGGAAACGACTGGCTTTTCTTTTGCGATACGAGTATCTCCCTCTCGATGCACTAATCCTTCTTTACTGCATCCCTCACTCCCACTCATTGACGAATTCACACGGAAATTGCGTCGCTATGAAATACTATGGGTTCTATGACTTCTCCTTCTAAATCGAGTAACGTTTCTATGGAAACGACTGGCTTTTCTTTTGCGATACGAGTATCTCCCTCTCGATGCACTAATCCTTCTTTATTGCATCCCTCACTCCCACTCATTGACGAATTCACACGGAAATTGCGTCGCTATGAAATACTATGGCTTCTATGACTTCTCCTTCTAAATCGAGTAACGTTTCTATGGACACGACAGGATTTTCTTTTGGGATACGACAATCACATTTCCGATCCACTAATCCGTCTTTACTGCATCCAACGCTAATACACATTGACGAATTCACACGGAAATTGCGTCGCTATGAAATACTATGGGTTCTATGACTTCTCCTTCTAAATCGAGTAACGTTTCTATGGAAACGACAGGATTTTCTTTTGGGATACGACAATCACATTTCCGATCCACTAATCCGTCTTTACTGCATCCCTCACTAATACACATTGACGAATTCATACGGAAATTGCGTCGCTATGAAATACTATGGGTTCTATGACTTCTCCTTCTAAATCAAGTATCGTTTCTATGGAAACGACTGGCTTTTCTTTTGCGATACGAGTATCTCCCTCTCGATGCACTAATCCTTCTTTACTGCATCCCTCACCCCCACTCATTGACGAATTCACACGGAAATTGCGTCGCTATGAAATACTATGGGTTCTATGACTTCTCCTTCTAAATCGAGTAACGTTTCTATGGAAACGACTGGCTTTTCTTTTGCGATACGAGTATCTCCCTCTCGATGCACTAATCCTTCTTTACTGCATCCCTCACTCCCACTCATTGACGAATTCACACGGAAATTGCGTCGCTATGAAATACTATGGGTTCTATGACGTCTCCTTCTAAATCGAGTAACGTTTCTATGGAAACGACTGGCTTTTCTTTTGCGATACGAGTATCTCCCTCTCGATGCACTAATCCTTCTTTACTGCATCCCTCACTCCCACTCATTGACGAATTCACACGGAAATTGCGTCGCTATGAAATACTATGGGTTCTATGACTTCTCCTTCTAAATCGAGTAAGATTTCTATGGAAACGACAGGATTTTCTTTTGGGAAACGACAATCATATTTCCGATCCACTAATCCGTATTTACTGCATCTCTCACTAATACACATTGACGAATTCATACGGAAATTGCGTCGCTATGAAATACTATGGGTTCTATGACTTCTCCTTCTAAATCGAGTATCGTTTCTATGGAAACGACTGGCTTTTCTTTTGCGATACGAGTATCTCCCTCTCGATGCACTAATCCTTCTTTACTGCATCCCTCACTCCTACTCATTGACGAATTCACACGGAAATTGCGTCGCTATGAAATACTATGGGTTCTATGACTTCTCCTTCTAAATCGAGTAACGTTTCTATGGAAACGACAGGATTTTCATTTGGGATACGACTATCACATTTCCGATCCTCTAATCCGTCTTTACTGCATCCCTCACTAATACACATTTACGAATTCATACGGAAATTGCGTCGCTATGAAATACTATGGGTTCTATGACTTCTCCTTCTAAATCGAGTATCGTTTCTATGGAAACGACTGGCTTTTCTTTTGCGATACGAGTATCTCCCTCTCGATGCACTAATCCTTCTTTACTGCATCCCTCACTCCCACTCATTGACGAATTCACACGGAAATTGCGTCGCTATGAAATACTATGGGTTCTATGACTTCTCCTTCTAAATCGAGTAACGTTTCTATGGAAACGACTGGCTTTTCTTTTGCGATACGAGTATCTCCCTCTCGATGCACTAATCCTTCTTTACTGCATCCCTCACTCCCACTCATTGACGAATTCACACGGAAATTGCGTCGCTATGAAATACAATGTGTTCTATGACTTCTCCTTCTAAATCGAGTAACGTTTCTATGGAAACGACTGGCTTTTCTTTTGCGATAGGAGTATCTCCCTCTCGATGCACTAATCCTTCTTTACTGCATCCCTCACTCCCACTCATTGACGAATTCACACGGAAATTGAGTCGCTATGAAATACTATGGGTTCTATGACTTCTCCTTCTAAATCGAGTAACGTCTCTATGGAAACGACAGGATTTTCTTTTGGGATACGACAATCATATTTCCGATCCACTAATCCGTCTTTACTGCATCCCTCACTAATACACATTGACGAATTCATACGGAAATTGCGTCGCTATGAAATACAATGGGTTCTATGACTTCTCCTTCTAAATCGAGTATCGTTTCTATGGAAACGACTGGCTTTTCTTTTGCGATACGAGTATCTCCCTTTCGATGCACTAATCCTTCTTTACTGCATTCCTCACTCCCACTCATTGACGATTTCACACGGAAATTGCTTCGCTATGAAATACTATGGGTTCTATGACTTCTCCTACTAAATCGAGTAACGTTTCTATGGAAACGACTGGCTTTTCTTTTGCGATACGAGTGTCTCCCTCTCGATGCGCTAATCCTTCTTTACTGCATCCCTCACTCCCACTCATTGACGAATTCACACGGAAATTGCGTCGCTATGAAATACTATGGGTTCTATGACTTCTCCTTCTAAATCGAGTAACGTTTCTATGGAAACGACTGGCTTTTCTTTTGCGATACGAGTATCTCCCTCTCGATGCACTAGTCCTTCTTTACTGCATCCCTCACTCCCACTCATTGACGAATTCACACGGAAATTGCGTCGCTATGAAATACTATGGGTTCTATGACTTCTCCTTCTAAATCGAGTAACGTTTCTATGGAAACGACTGGCTTTTCTTTTGCGATACGAGTATCTCCCTCTCGATGCACTAATCCTTCTTTACTGCATTTCTCACTCCCACTCATTGACGAATTCACACGGAAGTTGCGTCGCTATGAAATACTATGGGTTCTATCACTTCTCCTTCTAAATCGAGTAACGTTTCTATGGAAACGACAGGATTTTCTTTTTGGATACGACAATCATATTTCCGATCCACTAATCCGTCTTTACTGCATCCCTCACTAATACACATTGACTAATTCATACGGAAATTGCGTCGCTATGAAATACTATGGGTTCTATGAGTTCTCCTTCAAAATCGAGTATCATTTCTATGGAAACGACTGGCTTTTCATTTGCGATACGAGTATCTCCCTCTCGATGCACTAATCCTTCTTTACTGCATCCCTCACTCCCACTCATTGACGAATTCACACGGAAATTGCGTCGCTATGAAATACTATGGGTTCTATGACTTCTCCTTGTAAATCGAGTAACGTTTCTATGGAAACGACTGGCTTTTCTTTTGCGATACGAGTAACTCCCTCTCGATGCACTAATCCTTCTTTACTGCATCCCTCACTCCCACTCATTGACGAATTCACACGGAAATTGCGTCGCTATGAAATACTATGGGTTCTATAACTTCTCCTTCTAAATCGAGTAACGTTTGTATGGAAACGACTGGCTTTTCTTTTGCAATACAAGTATCTCCCTCTCGATGCACTAATCCTTCTTTACTGCATCCCTCACTCCCACTCATTGACGAATTCAGACGGAAATTGCGTCGCTATGAAATACTATGAGTTCTATGACTTCTCCTTCTAAATCGAGTAACGTTTCTATGGAAACGACTGGCTTTTCTTTTGCGATACGAGTATCTCCCTCTCGATGCACTAATCCTTCTTTACTGCATCCCTCACTCCCACTCATTGACGAATTCACACGGAAATTGCGTCGCTATGAAATACTATGGGTTCTATGACTTCTCCTTCTAAATCGAGTAACGTTTCTATGGACACGACAGGATTTTCTTTTGGGATACGACAATCTCATTTCCGATCCACTAATCCGTCTTTACTGCATCCCTCACTAATACACATTGACGAATTCATACGGAAATTGCGTCGCTATGAAATACTATGGGTTCTATGACTTCTCCTTCTAAATCGAGTAACGTTTCTATGGAAACGACTGGCTTTTCTTTTGCAATACGAGTATCTCCCTCTCGATGCACTAATCCTTCTTTACTGCATCCCTCACTCCCACTCATTGACGAATTCACACGGAAATTGCGTCGCTATGAAATACAGTGGGTTCTATGACTTCTCCTTCTAAATCGAGTAACGTTTCTATGGAAACGACTGGCTTTTCTTTTGCGATAGGAGTATCTCCCTCTCGATGCACTAATCCTTCTTTACTGCATCCCTCTCTCCCACTCATTGACGAATTCTCACGGAAATTGCGTCGCTATGAAATACTATGGGTTCTATGACTTCTCCTTCTAAATCGAGTAACGTTTCTATGGAAACGACAGGATTTTCTTTTGGGATACGACAATCATATTTCCGATCCACTAATCCGTCTTTACTGCATCCCTCACTAATACACATTGACGAATTCATACGGAAATTGCGTCGCTATGAAATACTATGGGTTCTATGACTTCTCCTTCTAAATCGAGTATCGTTTCTATGGAAACGACTGGCTTTTCTTTTGCGATACGAGTATCTCCCTCTCGATGCACTAATCCTTCTTTACTGCATTCCTCACTCCCACTCATTGACGAATTCACACGGAAATTGCGTCGCTATGAAATACTATGGGTTCTATGACTTCTCCTTCTAAATCGAGTAACGTTTCTATGGAAACGACTGGCTTTTCTTTTGCGATACGAGTATCTCCCTCTCGATGCACTAATCCTTCTTTACTGCATCCCTCACTCCCACTCATTGACGAATTCACACGGAAATTGCGTCGCTATGAAATACTATGGGTTCTATGACTTCTCCTTCTAAATCGAGTAACGTTGCTATGGAAACGACTGGCTTTCCTTTTGCGATAGGAGTATCTCCCTCTCGATGCACTAATCCTTCTTTACTGCATCCCTCACTCCCACTCATTGACGAATTCTCACGGAAATTGCGTCGCTATGAAATACTATGGTTTCTATGACTTCTCCTTCTAAATCGAGTAACGTTTCTATGGAAACGACAGGATTTTCTTTTGGGATACGACAATCATATTTCCGATCCACTAATCCGTCTTTACTGCATCCCTCACTAATACACATTGACGAATTCATACGGAAATTGCGTCGCTATGAAATACTATGGGTTCTATGACTTCTCCTTCTAAATCGAGTATCGTTTCTATGGAAACGACTGGCTTTTCTTTTGCGATACGAGTATCTCCCTCTCGATGCACTAATCCTTCTTTACTGCATTCCTCACTCCCACTCATTGTCGAATTCACACGGAAATTGCGTCGCTATGAAATACTATGGGTTCAATGACTTCTCCTTCTAAATCGAGTAACGTTTCTATGGAAACGACTGGCTTTTCTTTTGCGATACGAGTATCTCCCTCTCGATGCACTAATCCTTCTTTACTGCATCCCTCACTCCCACTCATTGACGAATTCACACGGAAATTGCGTCGCTATGAAATACTATGGGTTCTATGACTTCTCCTTCTAAATCGAGTAACGTTGCTATGGAAACGACTGGCTTTTCTTTTGCGATACGAGTATCTCCCTCTCGATGCACTAATCCTTCTTTACTGCATCCCTCACTCCCACTCATTGACGAATTCACACGGAAATTGCGTCGCTATGAAATACTATGGGTTCTATGACTTCTCCTTCTAAATCGAGTAACGTTTCTATGGAAACGACAGGATTTTCTCTCGGGATACGACAATCACATTTCCGATCCACTAATCCGTCTTTACTGCATCCCTCACTAATACACATTGACGAATTCATACGGAAATTGCGTCGCTATGAAATACTATGGGTTCTATGACTTCTCCTTCTAAATCGAGTAACGTTTCTATGGAAACGACAGGATTTTCTTTTGGGATACGACAATCACATTTCCGATCCACTAATCCGTCTTTACTGCATCCCTCACTAATACACATTGACGAATTCATACGGAAATTGCGTCGCTATGAAATACTATGGGTTCTATGACTTCTCCTTCTAAATCGAGTGTCGTTTCTATGGAAACGACTGGCTTTTCTTTTGTGATACGAGTATCTCCCTCTCGATGCACTAATCCTTCTTTACTGCATCCCTCACTCCCACTCATTGACGAATTCACACGGAAAATGCGTCGCTATGAAATACTATGGGTTCTATGACTTCTCCTTCTAAATCGAGTAACTTTTCTATGGAAACGACTGGCTTTTCTTTTGCGATACGAGTATCTCCCTCTCGATGCACTAATCCTTCTTTACTGCATCCCTCACTCCCACTCATTGACGAATTCACACGGAAATTGCGTCGCTATGAAATACTGTGGCTTCTATGACTTCTCCTTCTAAATCGAGTATCGTTTCTATGGAAACGACTGGCTTTTCTTTTGCGATACGAGTATATCCCTCTCGATGCACTAATCCTTCTTTACTGCATCCCTTACTCCCACTCATTGACGAATTCACACGGAAATTGCGTCGCTATGAAATACTATGGGTTCTATGACTTCTCCTTCTAAATCGAGTAACGTTTCTATGGAAACGACAGGATTTTCTTTTGGGATACGACAATCACATTTCCGATCCACTAATCCGTCTTTACTGCATCCCTCACTAATACACATTGACGAATTCACACGGAAATTGCGTCGCTATGAAATACTATGGGTTCTATGATTTCTCCTTCTAAATCGAGTAACGTTTCTATGGAAACGACTGGCTTTTCTTTTGCGATACGAGTATCTCCCTCTCGATGCACTAATCCTTCTTTACTGCATCCCTCACTCCCACTCATTGACGAATTCACTCGGAAATTGCGTCGCTATGAAATACTATGGGTTCTATGACTTCTCCTTCTAAATCGAGTAACTTTTCTATGGAAACGACTGACTTTTCTTTTGCGATACGAGTATCTCCCTCTCGATGCACTAATCCTTCTTTACTGCATCCCTCACTCCCACTCATTGACGAATTCACACGGAAATTGCGTCGCTATGAAATACTATGGGTTCTATGACTTCTCCTTCTAAATCGAGTAACGTTTCTATGGAAACGACTGGATTTTCTTTTGCGATACGAGTATCTCCCTCTCGATGCACTAATCCTTCTTTACTGCATCCCTCACTCCCACTCATTGACGAATTCACACGGAAATTGCGTCGCTATGAAATACTATGGGTTCTATGACTTCTCCTTCTAAATCGAGTAACGTTTCTATGGAAACGACTTGCTTTTCTTTTGCGATACGAGTATCTACCTCTCGATGCACTAATCCTTCTTTACTGCATCCCTCACTCCCACTCATTGACGAATTCACACGGAAATTGCGTCGCTATGAAATACTATGTGTTCTATGACTTCTCCTTCTAAATCGAGTAACGTTTCTATGGAAACGACTGGCTTTTCTTTTGCGATACGAGTATCTCCCTCTCGATGCACTAATCCTTCTTTACTTCATCCCTCACTCCCACTCATTGACGAATTCACACGGAAATTGCGTCGCTATGAAATACTATTGGTTCTATGACTTCTCCTTCTAAATCGAGTAACGTTTCTATGGAAACGACTGGCTTTTCTTTTGCGATACGAGTATCTCCCTCTCGATGCACTAATCCTTCTTTACTGCATCCCTCACTCCCACTCATTGACGAATTCACACGGAAATTGCGTCGCTATGAAATACTATGGCTTCTATGACTTCTCCTTCTAAATCGAGTAACGTTTCTATGGACACGACAGGATTTTCTTTTGGGATACGACAATCACATTTCCGATCCACTAATCCGTCTTTACTGCGTCCCTCACTAATACACATTGACGAATTCACACGGAAATTGCGTCGCTATGAAATACTATGGGTTCTATAACTTCTCCTTCTAAATCGAGTAACGTTTCTATGGAAACGACAGGATTTTCTTTTGCGATACGAGTATCTCCCTCTCGATGCACTAATCCTTCTTTACTGCATCCCTCACTCCCACTCATTGACGAATTCACACGGAAATTGCGTCGCTATGAAATACTATGGGTTCTATGACTTCTCCTTCTAAATCGAGTAACGTTTCTATGGAAACGACAGGATTTTCTCTCGGGATACGACAATCACATTTCCGATCCACTAATCCGTCTTTACTGCATCCCTCACTAATACACATTGACGAATTCATACGGAAATTGCGTCGCTATGAAATACTATGGGTTCTATGACTTCTCCTTCTAAATCGAGTAACGTTTCTATGGAAACGACAGGATTTTCTTTTGGGATACGACAATCACATTTCCGATCCACTAATCCGTCTTTACTGCATCCCTCACTAATACACATTGACGAATTCATACGGAAATTGCGTCGCTATGAAATACTATGGGTTCTATGACTTCTCCTTCTAAATCGAGTGTCGTTTCTATGGAAACGACTGGCTTTTCTTTTGTGATACGAGTATCTCCCTCTCGATGCACTAATCCTTCTTTACTGCATCCCTCACTCCCACTCATTGACGAATTCACACGGAAAATGCGTCGCTATGAAATACTATGGGTTCTATGACTTCTCCTTCTAAATCGAGTAACTTTTCTATGGAAACGACTGGCTTTTCTTTTGCGATACGAGTATCTCCCTCGCGATGCACTAATCCTTCTTTACTGCATCCCTCACTCCCACTCATTGACGAATTCACACGGAAATTGCGTCGCTATGAAATACTGTGGCTTCTATGACTTCTCCTTCTAAATCGAGTATCGTTTCTATGGAAACGACTGGCTTTTCTTTTGCGATACGAGTATATCCCTCTCGATGCACTAATCCTTCTTTACTGCATCCCTCACTCCCACTCATTGACGAATTCACACGGAAATTGCGTCGCTATGAAATACTATGGGTTCTATGACTTCTCCTTCTAAATCGAGTAACGTTTCTATGGAAACGACAGGATTTTCTTTTGGGATACGACAATCACATTTCCGATCCACTAATCCGTCTTTACTGCATCCCTCACTAATACACATTGACGAATTCACACGGAAATTGCGTCGCTATGAAATACTATGGGTTCTATGATTTCTCCTTCTAAATCGAGTAACGTTTCTATGGAAACGACTGGCTTTTCTTTTGCGATACGAGTATCTCCCTCTCGATGCACTAATCCTTCTTTACTGCATCCCTCACTCCCACTCATTGACGAATTCACTCGGAAATTGCGTCGCTATGAAATACTATGGGTTCTATGACTTCTCCTTCTAAATCGAGTAACTTTTCTATGGAAACGACTGACTTTTCTTTTGCGATACGAGTATCTCCCTCTCGATGCACTAATCCTTCTTTACTGCATCCCTCACTCCCACTCATTGACGAATTCACACGGAAATTGCGTCGCTATGAAATACTATGGGTTCTATGACTTCTCCTTCTAAATCGAGTAACGTTTCTATGGAAACGACTGGATTTTCTTTTGCGATACGAGTATCTCCCTCTCGATGCACTAATCCTTCTTTACTGCATCCCTCACTCCCACTCATTGACGAATTCACACGGAAATTGCGTCGCTATGAAATACTATGGGTTCTATGACTTCTCCTTCTAAATCGAGTAACGTTTCTATGGAAACGACTTGCTTTTCTTTTGCGATACGAGTATCTACCTCTCGATGCACTAATCCTTCTTTACTGCATCCCTCACTCCCACTCATTGACGAATTCACACGGAAATTGCGTCGCTATGAAATACTATGTGTTCTATGACTTCTCCTTCTAAATCGAGTAACGTTTCTATGGAAACGACTGGCTTTTCTTTTGCGATACGAGTATCTCCCTCTCGATGCACTAATCCTTCTTTACTTCATCCCTCACTCCCACTCATTGACGAATTCACACGGAAATTGCGTCGCTATGAAATACTATTGGTTCTATGACTTCTCCTTCTAAATCGAGTAACGTTTCTATGGAAACGACTGGCTTTTCTTTTGCGATACGAGTATCTCCCTCTCGATGCACTAATCCTTCTTTACTGCATCCCTCACTCCCACTCATTGACGAATTCACACGGAAATTGCGTCGCTATGAAATACTATGGCTTCTATGACTTCTCCTTCTAAATCGAGTAACGTTTCTATGGACACGACAGGATTTTCTTTTGGGATACGACAATCACATTTCCGATCCACTAATCCGTCTTTACTGCGTCCCTCACTAATACACATTGACGAATTCACACGGAAATTGCGTCGCTATGAAATACTATGGGTTCTATAACTTCTCCTTCTAAATCGAGTAACGTTTCTATGGAAACGACAGGATTTTCTTTTGGGATACGACAATCACATTTCCAATCCACTAATCCGTCTTTACTGCATCCCTCACTAATACACATTGACGAATTCATACGGAAATTGCGTCGCTATGAAATACTATGGGTTCTATGACTTCTCCTTCTAAATCAAGTATCGTTTCTATGGAAACGACTGGCTTTTCTTTTGCGATACGAGTATCTCCCTCTCGATGCACTAATCCTTCTTTACTGCATCCCTCACTCCCACTCATTGACGAATTCACACGGAATTTGCGTCGCTATGACGACCTATGGGTTCTATGACTTCTCCTTCTAAATCGAGTAACGTTTCTATGGAAACGACTGGCTTTTCTTTTGCGATACGAGTATCTCCCTCTCGATGCACTAATCCTTCTTTACTGCATCCCTCACTCCCACTAATTGACGAATTCACACGGATATTGCGTCGCTATGAAATACTATGGGTTCTATGACTTCTCCTTCTAAATCGAGTAACGTTTCTATGGAAACGACTGGCTTTTCTTTTGCGATACGAGTATCTCCCTCTCGATGCACTAATCCTTCTTTACTGCATCCCTCACTCCCACTCATTGACGAATTCACACGGAAATTGCGTCGCTATGAAATACTATGTGTTCTATGACTTCTCCTTCTAAATCGAGTAACGTTTCTATGGAAATGACTGGCTTTTCTTTTGCGATACGAGTCTCTCCCTCTCGATGCATTAATCCTTCTTTACTGCATCCCTCACTCCCACTCATTGACGAATTCACACGGAAATTGCGTCGCTATGAAATACTATTGGTTCTATGACTTCTCCTTCTAAATCGAGTAACGTTTCTATGGAAACGACTGGCTTTTCTTTTGCGATACGAGTATCTCCCTCTCGATGCACTAATCCTTCTTTACTGCATCCCTCACTCCCACTCATTGACGAATTCACACGGAAATTGCGTCGCTATGAAATACTGTGGCTTCTATGACTTCTCCTTCTAAATCGAGTATCGTCTCTATGGAAACGACTGGCTTTTCTTTTGCGATACGAGTAACTCCCTCTCGAATCACTAATCCTTCTTTACTGCATCCCTCACTCCCACTCATTGACGAATTCACACGGAAATTGCGTCGCTATGAAATACTATGGGTTCTATGACTTCTCCTTCTAAATCGAGTAACGTTTCTATGGAAACGACTGGCTTTTCTTTTGCGATACGAGTATCTCCCTCTCGATGCACTAATCCTTCTTTACTGCATCCCTCACTCCCACTCATTGACGAATTCACACAGAAATTGCGTCGCTATGAGATACTATGGGTTCTATGATTTCTCCTTCTAAATCGAGTAACGTTTCTATGGAAACGACTGGCTTTTCTTTTGCGATACGAGAATCTCCCTCTCGATGCACTAATCCTTCTTTACTGCATCCCTCACTCCCACTCATTGACGAATTCACACGGAAATTGCGTCGCTATGAAATACTATGGGTTCAATGACTTCTCCTTCTAAATCGAGTATCGTTTCTATGGAAACGACTGGCTTTTCTTTTGCGATACGAGTATCTCCCTCTCGATGCACTAATCCTTCTTTACTGCATCCCTCACTCCCACTCATTGACGAATTCACACGGAAATTGCGTCGCTATGAAATACTGTGGCTTCTATGACTTCTCCTTCTAAATCGAGTATCGTTTCTATGGAAACGACTGGCTTTTCTTTTGCGATACGAGTATATCCCTCTCGATGCACTAATCCTTCTTTACTGCATCCCTCACTCCCACTCATTGACGAATTCACACGGAAATTGCGTCGCTATGAAATACTATGGGTTCTATGACTTCTCCTTCTAAATCGAGTAACGTTTCTATGGAAACGACAGGATTTTCTTTTGGGATACGACAATCACATTTCCGATCCACTAATCCGTCTTTACTGCATCCCTCACTAATACACATTGACGAATTCACACGGAAATTGCGTCGCTATGAAATACTATGGGTTCTATGATTTCTCCTTCTAAATCGAGTAACGTTTCTATGGAAACGACTGGCTTTTCTTTTGCGATACGAGTATCTCCCTCTCGATGCACTAATCCTTCTTTACTGCATCCCTCACTCCCACTCATTGACGAATTCACTCGGAAATTGCGTCGCTATGAAATACTATGGGTTCTATGACTTCTCCTTCTAAATCGAGTAACTTTTCTATGGAAACGACTGACTTTTCCTTTGCGATACGAGTATCTCCCTCTCGATGCACTAATCCTTCTTTACTGCATCCCTCACTCCCACTCATTGACGAATTCACACGGAAATTGCGTCGCTATGAAATACTATGGGTTCTATGACTTCTCCTTCTAAATCGAGTAACGTTTCTATGGAAACGACTGGATTTTCTTTTGCGATACGAGTATCTCCCTCTCGATGCACTAATCCTTCTTTACTGCATCCCTCACTCCCACTCATTGACGAATTCACACGGAAATTGCGTCGCTATGAAATACTATGGGTTCTATGACTTCTCCTTCTAAATTGAGTAACGTTTCTATGGAAACGACTTGCTTTTCTTTTGCGATACGAGTATCTACCTCTCGATGCACTAATCCTTCTTTACTGCATCCCTCACTCCCACTCATTGACGAATTCACACGGAAATTGCGTCGCTATGAAATACTATGTGTTCTATGACTTCTCCTTCTAAATCGAGTAACGTTTCTATGGAAACGACTGGCTTTTCTTTTGCGATACGAGTATCTCCCTCTCGATGCACTAATCCTTCTTTACTGCATCCCTCACTCCCACTCATTGACGAATTCACACGGAAATTGCGTCGCTATGGAATACTATGGGTTCTATGACTTCTCCTTCTAAATCGAGTAACGTTTCTATGGAAACGACTGGCTTTTCTTTTGCGATACGAGTATCTCCCTCTCGATGCACTAATCCTTCTTTACTGCATCCCTCACTCCCACTCATTGACGAATTCACACGGAAATTGCGTCGCTATGAAATACTATGGCTTCTATGACTTCTCCTTCTAAATCGAGTAACGTTTCTATGGACACGACAGGATTTTCTTTTGGGATACGACAATCACATTTCCGATCCACTAATCCGTCTTTACTGCGTCCCTCACTAATACACATTGACGAATTCACACGGAAATTGCGTCGCTATGAAATACTATGGGTTCTATAACTTCTCCTTCTAAATCGAGTAACGTTTCTATGGAAACGACAGGATTTTCTTTTGGGATACGACAATCACATTTCCAATCCACTAATCCGTCTTTACTGCATCCCTCACTAATACACATTGACGAATTCATACGGAAATTGCGTCGCTATGAAATACTATGGGTTCTATGACTTCTCCTTCTAAATCAAGTATCGTTTCTATGGAAACGACTGGCTTTTCTTTTGCGATACGAGTATCTCCCTCTCGATGCACTAATCCTTCTTTACTGCATCCCTCACTCCCACTCATTGACGAATTCACACGGAATTTGCGTCGCTATGAAGACCTATGGGTTCTATGACTTCTCCTTCTAAATCGAGTAACGTTTCTATGGAAACGACTGGCTTTTCTTTTGCGATACGAGTATCTCCCTCTCGATGCACTAATCCTTCTTTACTGCATCCCTCACTCCCACTAATTGACGAATTCACACGGATATTGCGTCGCTATGAAATACTATGGGTTCTATGACTTCTCCTTCTAAATCGAGTAACGTTTCTATGGAAACGACTGGCTTTTCTTTTGCGATACGAGTATCTCCCTCTCGATGCACTAATCCTTCTTTACTGCATCCCTCACTCCCACTCATTGACGAATTCACACGGAAATTGCGTCGCTATGAAATACTATGGGTTCTATGACTTCTCCTTCTAAATCGAGTAACGTTTCTATGGAAATGACTGGCTTTTCTTTTGCGATACGAGTCTCTCCCTCTCGATGCATTAATCCTTCTTTACTGCATCCCTCACTCCCACTCATTGACGAATTCACACGGAAATTGCGTCGCTATGAAATACTATTGGTTCTATGACTTCTCCTTCTAAATCGAGTAACGTTTCTATGGAAACGACTGGCTTTTCTTTTGCGATACGAGTATCTCCCTCTCGATGCACTAATCCTTCTTTACTGCATCCCTCACTCCCACTCATTGACGAATTCACACGGAAATTGCGTCGCTATGAAATACTGTGGCTTCTATAACTTCTCCTTCTAAATCGAGTATCGTCTCTATGGAAACGACTGGCTTTTCTTTTGCGATACGAGTAACTCCCTCTCGAATCACTAATCCTTCTTTACTGCATCCCTCACTCCCACTCATTGACGAACTCACACGGAAATTGCGTCGCTATGAAATACTATGGGTTCTATGACTTCTCCTTCTAAATCGAGTAACGTTTCTATGGAAACGACTGGCTTTTCTTTTGCGATACGAGTATCTCCCTCTCGATGCACTAATCCTTCTTTACTGCATCCCTCACTCCCACTCATTGACGAATTCACACAGAAATTGCGTCGCTATGAGATACTATGGGTTCTATGATTTCTCCTTCTAAATCGAGTAACGTTTCTGTGGAAACGACTGGCTTTTCTTTTGCGATACGAGAATCTCCCTCTCGATGCACTAATCCTTCTTTACTGCATCCCTCACTCCCACTCATTGACGAATTCACACGGAAATTGCGTCGCAATGAAATACTATGGGTTCAATGACTTCTCCTTCTAAATCGAGTATCGTTTCTATGGAAACGACTGGCTTTTCTTTTGCGATACGAGTATCTCCCTCTCGATGCACTAATCCTTCTTTACTGCATCCCTCACTCCCACTCATTGACGAATTCACACGGAAATTGCGTCGCTATGAAATACTATGGGTTCTATGACTTCTCCTTCTAAATCGAGTAACTTTTCTATGGAAACGACTGGCTTTTCTTTTGCGATACGAGTATCTCCCTCTCCATGCACTAATCCTTCTTTACTGCATCCCTCACTCCCACTCATTGACGAATTAACACGGAAATTGCGTCGCTATGAAATACTATGGGTTCTATGACTTCTCCTTCTAAATCGAGTAACGTTTCTATGGACACGACAGGATTTTCTTTTGGGATACGACAATCACATTTCCGATCCACTAATCCGTCTTTACTGCATCCCTCACTAATTCACATTGACGAATTCGTACGGGAATTGCGTCGCTATGAAATACTATGGGTTCTATGACTTCTCCTTCTAAATCGAGTAACGTTTCTATGGACACGACAGGATTTTCTTTTGGGATACGACAATCACATTTCCGATCCACTAATCCGTCTTTACTGCATCCCTCACTAATACACATTGACGAATTCATACGGAAATTGCGTCGCTATGAAATACTATGGCTTCTATGACTTCTCCTTCTAAATCGAGTAACGTTTCTATCGACACGACAGGATTTTCTTTTGGGATACGACAATCTCATTTCCGATCCACTAATCCGTCTTTACTGCATCCCTCACTAATACACATTGACGAATTCATACGGAAATTGCGTCGCTATGAAATACTATGGGTTCTATGACTTCTCCTTCTAAATCGAGTAACGTTTCTATGGAAACGACAGGATTTTCTTTTGGGATACGACAGTCACATTTCCGATCCACTAATCCGTCTTTACTGCATCCCTCAGTAATACACACTGACGAATTCATACGGAAATTGCGTCGCTATGAAATACTATGGGTTCTATGACTTCTCCTTCTAAATCGAGTAACGTTTCTATGGAAACGACAGGATTTTCTTTTGGGATATGACAATCACATTTCCGATCCACTAATCCGTCTTTACTGCTTCCCTCACTAATACACATTGACGAATTCATACGGAAATTGCGTCGCTATGAAATACTATGTGTTCTATGACTTCTCCTTCTAAATCGAGTAACGTTTCTATGGAAACGACCGGATTTTCTTTTGGGATACGACAATCACATTTCCGATCCACTAATCCATCTTTACTGCATCCCTCACTAATACACATTGACGAATTTATACGGAAATTGCGTCGCTATGCAATACTATGAGATCTATGACTTCTCCTTCTAAATCGAGTAACGTTTCTATGGAAACGACAGGATTTTCTTTTGGGATACGACAATCACATTTGCGATCCACTAATCCGTCTTTACTGCATCCCTCACTAATACACATTGACGAATTCATACGGAAATTGCGTCGCTATGAAATACTATGGCTTCTATGACTTCTCCTTCTAAATCGAGTATCGTTTCTATGGACACGACAGGATTTTCTTTTGGGATACGACAATCACATTTCCGATCCACTAATCCGTCTTTACTGCATCCCTCACTAATACACATTGACGAATTCATACGGAAATTGCGTCGCTTTGAAATACTATGGGTTCTATGACTTCTCCTTCTAAATCGTGTATCGTTTCTATGGAAACGACTGGCTTTTCCTTTGCGATACGAGTATCTCCCTCTCGATGCACTAATCCTTCTTTACTGCATCCCTCACTCCCACTCATTGACGAATTCACACGGAAATTGCGTCGCTATGAAATACTATGGGTTCTATGACTTCTCCTTCTAAATCGAGTAATGTTTCTATGGACACGACAGGATTTTCTTTTGGGATACGACAATCACATTTCCGATCCACTAATCCGTCTTTACTGCATCCCTCACTAATACACATTGACGAATTCATACGGAAATTGCGTCGCTATGAAATACTATGGGTTCTATGACTTCTCCTTCTAAATCGAGTAACGTTTCTATGGAAACGACAGGATTTTATTTTGGGATACGACAATCACATTTCCGATCCACTAATCCGTCTTTACTGCATCCCTCACTAATACACATTGACGAATTCATACGGAAATTGCGTCGCTATGAAATACTATGAGTTCTATGACTTCTCATTCTAAATCGAGTAACGTTTCTATGGAAACGACAGGATTTTCTTTTGGGATACGACAATCACATTTCCGATCCACTAATCCGCCTTTACTGCATCCCTCACTAATACACATTGACGAATTCATACGGAAATTGCGTCGCTATGAAATACTATGGGTTCTATGACTTCTCCTTCTAAATCGAGTAACGTTTCTATGGACACGACAGGATTTTCTTTTGGGATACGACAATCACATTTCCGATCCACTAATCCGTCTTTACTGCATCCCTCATTAATACACATTGACGAATTCATACGGAAATTGCGTCGCTTTGAAATACTATGGTTTCTATGACTTCTCCTTCTAAATCGAGTAACGTTTCTATGGAAACGACAGGATTTTCTTTTGGGATACGACAATCACATTTCCGATCCACTATTCTGTCTTTACTGCATCCCTCACTAATACACATTGACGAATTCATACGGAAATTGCGTCGCTTTGAAATACTATGGGTTCTATGACTTCTCCTTCTAAATCGAGTATCGTTTCTATGGAAACGACTGGCTTTTCTTTTGCGATACGAGTATCTCCCTCTCGATGCACTAATCCTTCTTTACTGCATCCCTCACTCCCACTCATTGACGAATTCACACGGAAATTGCGTCGCTATGAAATACTATGGGTTCTATGACTTCTCCTTCTAAATCGAGTAACGTTTCTATGGACACGACAGGATTTTCTTTTGGGATACGACAATCACATTTCCGATCCACTAATCCGTCTTTACTGCATCCCTCACTAATACACATTGACGAATTCATACGGAAATTGCGTCGCTATGAAATACTATGGGTTCTATGACTTCTCCTTCTAAATCGAGTAACGTTTCTATGGAAACGACAGGATTTTATTTTGGGATACGACAATCACATTTCCGATCCACTAATCGGTCTTTACTGCATCCCTCACTAATACACATTGACGAATTCATACGGAAATTGCGTCGCTATGAAATACTATGGGTACTATGACTTCTCCTTCTAAATCGAGTAACGTTTCTATGGAAACGACAGGATTTTCTTTTGGGATACGACAATCACATTTCCGATCCACTAATCCAACTTTACTGCATCCCTCACTAATACACATTGACGAATTCATACGGAAATTGCGTCGCTATGAAATACTATGGGTTCTATGACTTCTCCTTCTAAATCGAGTAACGTTTCTATGGACACGACAGGATTTTCTTTTGGGATACGACAATCACATTTCCGATCCACTAATCCGTCTTTACTGCATCCCTCACTAATACACATTGACGAATTCATACGGAAATTGCGTCGCTTTGAAATACTATGGGTTCTATGAGTTCTCCTTCTAAATCGAGTATCGTTTCTATGGAAACGACTGGCTTTTCTTTTGCGATACGAGTATCTCCCTCTCGATGCACTAATCCTTCCTTACTGCATC
Organism: Schistocerca piceifrons; assembly: GCF_021461385.2. Lineage (NCBI taxonomy): Eukaryota > Metazoa > Arthropoda > Insecta > Orthoptera > Acrididae > Schistocerca > Schistocerca piceifrons. The sequence continues at coordinate 459,323 of NW_025727551.1, read as the reverse complement.
CCTCACTCCCACTCATTGACGAATTCACACGGAAATTGCGTCGCTATGAAATACCATGGGTTCTATGACTTCTCCTTCTAAATCGAGTAACGTTTCTATGGAAACGACAGGATTTTCTTTTGGGATACGACAATCACATTTCCGATCCACTAATCCGTCTTTACTGCATCCCTCACCAATACACATTCACGAATTCATACGGAAATTGCGTCGCTATGAAATACTATGGCTTCTATGACTTTTCCTTCTAAATCGAGTAACGTTTCTATGGACACGACAGGATTTTCTTTTGGGATACGACAATCACATTTCCGACCCACTAATCCGTCTTTACTGCATCCCTCACTAATACACATTGACGAATTGATACGGAAATTGCGTCGCCATGAAATACTACGCGTTCTATGACTTCTCCTTCTAAATGGAGTAACGTGTCTATGGAAACGACAGGATTTTCTTTTGGGATACGACAATCACATTTCCGATCCACTAATCCGTCTTTACTGCATCCCTCACTAATACACATAGAAGAATTCATACGGAAATTGCGTTGCTATGAAATACGATGGCTTCTATGACTTCTCCTTCTAAATCGAGTAACGTTTCTATGGACACGACAGGATTTTCTTTTGGGATACGACAATCACATTTCCGATCCACTAATCCGTCTTAACTGCATCCCTCACTAATACACATTGACGAATTCATACGGAAATTGCGTCGCTTTGAAATACTATGGGTTCTATGACTTCTCCCTCTAAATCGAGTATCGTTTCTATGGAAACGACTGGCTTTTCTTTTGCGATACGAATATCTCACTCTCGATGCACTAATCCTTCTTTACTGCATCCCTCACTCCCACTCATTGACGAATTCACACGGAAATTGCGTCGCTATGAAATACTATGGGTTCTATGACTTCTCCTTCTAAATCGAGTAACGTTTCTATGGACACGACAGGATTTTCTTTTGGGATACGACAATCACATTTCCGATCCACTAATCCGTCTTAACTGCATCCCTCACTAATACACATTGACGAATTCATACGGAAATTGCGTCGCTATGAAATCCTATGGGTTCTGTGACCTCTCCTTCTAAATCGAGTATCGTTTCTATGGAAACGACTGGCTTTTCTTTTGCGATACGAGTATCTCCCTCTCGATGCACTAATCCTTCTTTACTGCATCCCCCACTCCCACTCATTGACGAATTCATACGGAAATTGCGTCGCCATGAAATACTATGGGTTCTATGACTTCTCCTTCTAAATCGAGTAACGTTTCTATGGACACGACAGGATTTTCTTTTGGGATACGACAATCACATTTCCGATCCACTAATCCGTCTTTACTGCATCCCTCAATAATACACATTGACGAATTCATACGGAAATTGCGTCGCTTTGAAATACTATGGGTTCTATGACTTCTCCTTCTAAATCGAGTATCGTTTCTATGGAAACGACTGGCTTTTCTTTTGCGATACGAGTATCTCCCTCTCGATGCACTAATCCTTCTTTACTGCATCCCTCACTCCCACTCATTGACGAATTCACACGGAAATTGCGTCGCCATGAAATACTATCGGTTCTATGACTTCTCCTTCTAAATCGAGTAACGTTTCTATGGACACGACAGGATTTTCTTTTGGGATACGACAATCACATTTCCGATCCACTAATCCGTCTTTACTGCATCCCTCACTAATACACATTGACGAATTCATACGGAAATTGCGTCGCTTTGAAATACTATGGGTTCTATGACTTCTCCTTCTAAATCGAGTATCGTTTCTATGGAAACGACTGACTTTTCTTTTGCGATACGAGTATCTCCCTCTCGATGCACTAATCCTTCTTTACTGCATCCCTCACTCCCACTCATTGACGAATTCACACGGAAATTGCGTCGCCATGAAATACTATGGGTTCTATGACTTCTCCTTCTAAATCGAGTAACGTTTCTATGGACACGACAGGATTTTCTTTTGGGATACAAAAATCACATTTCCGATCCACTAATCCGTCTTTACTGCATCCCTCACTAATACACATTGACGAATTCATACGGAAATTGCGTCGCTTTGAAATACTATGGTTTCTATGACTTCTCCTTCTAAATCGAGTAACGTTTCTATGGAAACGACAGGATTTTCTTTTGGGATACGACAATCACATTTCCGATCCACTAATCCGTCTTTACTACATCGCTCACTAATACACATTGACGAATTCATACGGAAATTGCGTCGCTTTGAAATACTATGGGTTCTATGACTTCTCCTTCTAAATCGAGTATCGTTTCTATGGAAACGACTGGCTTTTCTTTTGCGATACGAGTATCTCCCTCTCGATGCACTAATCCTTCTTTACTGCATCCCTCACTCCCACTCATTGACGAATTCACACGGAAATTGCGTCGCTATGAAATACTATGGGTTCTATGACTTCTCCTTCTAAATCGAGTAACGTTTCTATGGACACGACAGGATTTTCTTTTGGGATACGACAATCACATTTCCGATCCACTAATCCGCATTTACTGCATCCCTCACTAATACACATTGACGAATTCATACGGAAATTGCGTCGCTATGAAATACTATGGGGTCTATGACTTCTCCTTCTCAATCGAGTAACGTTTCTATGGAAACGGCAGGATTTTCTTTTGGGATACGACAATCACATTTCCGATCCACTAATCCGTCTTTACTGCATCCCTCACTAATACACATTGACGAATTCATACGGAAATTGCGTCGCTATGAAATACTATGGGTACTATGACTTCTCCTTCTAAATCGAGTAACGTTTCTATGGAAACGACAGGATTTTCTTTTGGGATACGACAATCACATTTCCGATCCACTAATCCGTCTTTACTGCATCCCTCACTAATACACATTGACGAATTCATACGGAAATTGCGTCGCTATGAAATACTATGGGTTCTATGACTTCTCCTTCTAAATCGAGTAACGTTTCTATGGACACGACTGGATTTTCTTTTGGGATACGACAATCACATTTCCGATCCACTAATCCGTCTTTACTGCATCCCTCACTAATACACATTGACGAATTCATACGGAAATTGCGTCGCTTTGAAATACTATGGGTTCTATGAGTTCTCCTTCTAAATCGAGTATCGTTTCTATGGAAACGACTGGCTTTTCTTTTGCGATACGAGTATCTCCCTCTCGATGCACTAATCCTTCTTTACTGCATCCCTCACTCCCACTCATTGACGAATTCACACGGAAATTGCGACGCTATGAAATAGTATGGGTTCTATGACTTCTCCTTCTAAATCGAGTAACGTTTCTATGGAAACGACAGGATTTTCTTTTGGGATACGACAATCACATTTCCGATATACTAATCCGTCTTTACTGCATCCCTCACCAATACACATTGACGAATTCATACGGAAATTGCGTCGCTATGAAATACTATGGCTTCTATGACTTCTCCTTGTAAATGGAGTAACGTGTCTATGGAAATGACAGGATTTTCTTTTGGGATACGACAATCACATTTCCGATCCACTAATCCGTCTTTACTGCATCCCTCACTAATACACATAGAACAATTCATACGGAAATTGCGTTGCTATGAAATACTATGGCTTCTATGACTTCTCCTTCTAAATCGAGTAACGTTTCTATGGACACGACAGGATTTTCTTTTGGGATACGACAATCACATTTCCGATCCACTAATCCGTCTTTACTGCATCCGTCACTAATACACATTGACGAATTCATACGGAAATTGCGTCGCTTTGAAATACTATGGGTTCTATGACTTCTCCTTCTAAATCGAGTATCTTTTCTATGGAAACGACTGGCTTTTCTTTAGCGATACGAGTATCTCCCTCTCGATGCACTAATCCTTCTTTACTGCGTCCCTCACTCCCACTCATTGACGAATTCACACGGAAATTGCGTCGCCATGAAATACTATGGGTTCTATGACTTCTCCTTCTAAATCGAGTAACTTTTCTATGGACACGACAGGATTTTCTTTTGGGATACGACAATCACATTTCCGATCCACTAATCCGTCTTTACTGCATCCCTCACTAATACACATTGACGAATTCATACGGAAATTGCGTCGCTATGAAATACTATCGGTTCTATGACCTCTCCTTCTAAATCGAGTATCGTTTCTATGGAAACGACTGGCTTTTCTTTTGCCATACGAGTATCTCCCTCTCGATGCACTAATCCTTCTTTACTGCATCCCTCACTCCCACTCATTGACGAATTCACACGGAAATTGCGTCGCCATGAAATACTATGGGTTCTATGACTTCTCCTTCTAAATCGAGTAACGTTTCTATGGACACGACAGGATTTTCTTTTGGGATACGACAATCACATTTCCGATCCACTAATCCGTCTTTACTGCATATCTCACTAATACACATTGTCGAATTCATACGGAAATTGCGTCGCTTTGAAATACTATGGGTTCTATGACTTCTCCTTCTAAATCGAGTATCGTTTCTATGGAAACGACTGGCTTTTCTTTTGCGATACGAGTATCTCCCTCTCGATGCACTAATCCTTCTTTACTGCATCCCTCACTCCCACTCATTGACGAATTCACACGGAAATTGCGTCGCCATGAAATACTATCGGTTCTATGACTTCTCCTTCTAAATCGAGTAACGTTTCTATGGACACGACAGGATTTTCTTTTGGGATACGACAATCACATTTCCGATCCACTAATCCGTCTTTACTGCATCCCTCACTAATACACATTGACGAATTCATACGGAAATTGCGTCGCTTTGAAATACTATGGGTTCCATGACTTCTCCTAAATCGAGTATCGTTTCTATGGAAACGACTGGCTTTTCTTTTGCGATACGAGTATCTCCCTCTCGATGCACTAATCCTTCTTTACTGCATCCCTCACTCCCACTCGTTGACGAATTCACACGGAAATTGCGTCGCCATGAAATACTATGGGTTCTATGACTTCTCCTTCTAAATCGAGTAACGTTTCTATGGACACGACAGGATTTTCTTTTGGGATACGACAATCACATTTCCGATCCACTAATCCGTCTTTACTGCATCCCTCACTAATACACATTGACGAATTCATACGGAAATTGCGTCGCTTTGAAATACTATGGGTTCTATGACTTCTCCTTCTAAATCGAGTATCGTTTCTATGGAAACGACTGGCTTTTCTTTTGCGATACGAGTATCTCCCTCTCGATGCACTAATCCTTCTTTACTGCATCCCTCACTCCCACTCATTGACGAATTCACACGGAAATTGCGTCGCCATGAAATACTATGGCTTCTATGACTTCTCCTTCTAAATCGAGTAACGTTTCTATGGACACGACAGGATTTTCTTTTGGGATACGACAATCACATTTCCGATCCACTAATCCGTCTTTACTGCATCCCTCACTAATACACATTGACGAATTCATACGGAAATTGCGTCGCTATGAAATACTATGGGTTCTATGACTTCTCCTTCTAAATCGAGTATCGTTTCTATGGACACGACAGGATTTTCTTTTGGGATACGACAATCACATTTCCGATCCACTAATGCGTCTTTACTGCATCCCTCACAAATACACATTGACGAATTCATACGGAAATTGCGTCGCTATGAAATACTATGGGTTCTATGACTTCTCCTTCTAAATCGAGTATCGTTTCTATGGACACGACAGGATTTTCTTTTGGGATACGACAATCACATTTCCGATCCACTAATCCGTCTTTACTGCATCCCTCACTAATACACGTTGACGAATTCATACGGAAATTGCGTCGCTATGAAATACTATGGGTTCTATGACTTCTCCTTCTAAATCGAGTATCGTTTCTATGGAAACGACTGGCTTTTCTTTAGCGATACGAGTATCTCCCTCTCGATGCACTAATCCTTCTTTACTGCATCCCTCACTCCCACTCATTGACGAATTCACACGGAAATTGCGTCGCCATGAAATACTATCGGTTCTATGACTTCTCCTTCTAAATCGAGTAACGTTTCTATGGACACGACAGGATTTTCTTTTGGGATACGACAATCACATTTCCGATCCACTAATCCGTCTTTACTGCAACCCTCACTAACAGACATTGACGAATTCATACGGAAATTGCGTCGCTTTGAAATACTATGGGTTCTATGACTTCTCCTAAATCGTGTATCGTTTCTATGGAAACGACTGGCTTTTCTTTTGCGATACGAGTATCTCCCTCTCGATGCACTAATCCTTCTTTACTGCGTCCCTCACTCCCACTCGTTGACGAATTCACACGGAAATTGCGTCGCCATGAAATGCTATGGGTTCTATGACTTCTCCTTCTAAATCGAGTAACGTTTCTATGGACACGACAGGATTTTCTTTTGGGATACGACAATCACATTTCCGATCCACTAATCCGTCTTTACTGCATCCCTCACTAATACACACTGACGAATTCATACGGAAATTGCGTCGCTTTGAAATACTATGGGTTCTATGACTTCTCCTTCTAAATCGAGTATCGTTTCTATGGAAACGACTGGCTTTTCTTTTGCGATACGAGTATCTCCCTCTCGATGCACTAATCCTTCTTTACTGCATCCCTCACTCCCACTCATTGACGAATTCACACGGAAATTGCGTCGCCATGAAATACTATGGGTTCTATGACTTCTCCTTCTAAATCGAGTAACGTTTCTATGGAAACGACAGGATTTTCTTTTGGGATACGACAATCACATTTCCGATCCACTAATCCGTCTTTACTGCATCCCTCACTAATACACATTGACGAATCCATACGGAAATTGCGTCGCAATGAAATACTATGGGTTCTATGACTTCTCCTTCCAAATCGAGTAACGTTTCTATGGACACGACAAGATATTCTTTTGGGATACGACAATCACATTTCCGATCCACTGATCTGTCTTTACTGCATCCCTCACTAATACACATTGACGAATTCATACGGAAATTGCGTCGCTATGAAATACTATGGGTTCTATGACTTCTCCTTCTAAATCGAGTAACGTTTCTATGGACACGACAGGATTTTCTTTTGGGATACGACAATCACATTTCCGATCCACTAATCCGTCTTTACTGCATCCCTCACTAATACACATTGACGTACTCATACGGAAATTGCGTCGCTATGAAATGCTATGGGTTCTATGACTTCTCCTTCCAAATCGAGTAACGTTTCTATGGATACGACAGGATTTTCTTTTGGGACACGACAATCACATTTCCGATCCACTAATCCGTCTTTACTGCATCCCTCACTAATACACATTGACGAATTCATACGGAAATTGCGTCGCTATGAAATACTATGGGTTCTATGACTTCTCCTTCTAAATCGAGTAACGTTTCTATGGACACGACTGGATTTTCTTTTGGGATACGACAATCACATTTCCGATCCACTAATCCGTCTTTACTGCATCCCTCACTAATACACATTGACGAATTCATACGGAAATTGCGTCGCTTTGAAATACTATGGGTTCTATGAGTTCTCCTTCTAAATCGAGTATCGTTTCTATGGAAACGACTGGCTTTTCTTTTGCGATACGAGTATCTCCCTCTCGATGCACTAATCCTTCTTTACTGCATCCCTCACTCCCACTCATTGACGAATTCACACGGAAATTGCGACGCTATGAAATAGTATGGGTTCTATGACTTCTCCTTCTAAATCGAGTAACGTTTCTATGGAAACGACAGGATTTTCTTTTGGGATACGACAATCACATTTCCGATATACTAATCCGTCTTTACTGCATCCCTCACCAATACACATTGACGAATTCATACGGAAATTGCGTCGCTATGAAATACTATGGCTTCTATGACTTCTCCTTGTAAATGGAGTAACGTGTCTATGGAAATGACAGGATTTTCTTTTGGGATACGACAATCACATTTCCGATCCACTAATCCGTCTTTACTGCATCCCTCACTAATACACATAGAACAATTCATACGGAAATTGCGTTGCTATGAAATACTATGGCTTCTATGACTTCTCCTTCTAAATCGAGTAACGTTTCTATGGACACGACAGGATTTTCTTTTGGGATACGACAATCACATTTCCGATCCACTAATCCGTCTTTACTGCATCCGTCACTAATACACATTGACGAATTCATACGGAAATTGCGTCGCTTTGAAATACTATGGGTTCTATGACTTCTCCTTCTAAATCGAGTATCTTTTCTATGGAAACGACTGGCTTTTCTTTAGCGATACGAGTATCTCCCTCTCGATGCACTAATCCTTCTTTACTGCGTCCCTCACTCCCACTCATTGACGAATTCACACGGAAATTGCGTCGCCATGAAATACTATGGGTTCTATGACTTCTCCTTCTAAATCGAGTAACTTTTCTATGGACACGACAGGATTTTCTTTTGGGATACGACAATCACATTTCCGATCCACTAATCCGTCTTTACTGCATCCCTCACTAATACACATTGACGAATTCATACGGAAATTGCGTCGCTATGAAATACTATCGGTTCTATGACCTCTCCTTCTAAATCGAGTATCGTTTCTATGGAAACGACTGGCTTTTCTTTTGCCATACGAGTATCTCCCTCTCGATGCACTAATCCTTCTTTACTGCATCCCTCACTCCCACTCATTGACGAATTCACACGGAAATTGCGTCGCCATGAAATACTATGGGTTCTATGACTTCTCCTTCTAAATCGAGTAACGTTTCTATGGACACGACAGGATTTTCTTTTGGGATACGACAATCACATTTCCGATCCACTAATCCGTCTTTACTGCATATCTCACTAATACACATTGTCGAATTCATACGGAAATTGCGTCGCTTTGAAATACTATGGGTTCTATGACTTCTCCTTCTAAATCGAGTATCGTTTCTATGGAAACGACTGGCTTTTCTTTTGCGATACGAGTATCTCCCTCTCGATGCACTAATCCTTCTTTACTGCATCCCTCACTCCCACTCATTGACGAATTCACACGGAAATTGCGTCGCCATGAAATACTATCGGTTCTATGACTTCTCCTTCTAAATCGAGTAACGTTTCTATGGACACGACAGGATTTTCTTTTGGGATACGACAATCACATTTCCGATCCACTAATCCGTCTTTACTGCATCCCTCACTAATACACATTGACGAATTCATACGGAAATTGCGTCGCTTTGAAATACTATGGGTTCCATGACTTCTCCTAAATCGAGTATCGTTTCTATGGAAACGACTGGCTTTTCTTTTGCGATACGAGTATCTCCCTCTCGATGCACTAATCCTTCTTTACTGCATCCCTCACTCCCACTCGTTGACGAATTCACACGGAAATTGCGTCGCCATGAAATACTATGGGTTCTATGACTTCTCCTTCTAAATCGAGTAACGTTTCTATGGACACGACAGGATTTTCTTTTGGGATACGACAATCACATTTCCGATCCACTAATCCGTCTTTACTGCATCCCTCACTAATACACATTGACGAATTCATACGGAAATTGCGTCGCTTTGAAATACTATGGGTTCTATGACTTCTCCTTCTAAATCGAGTATCGTTTCTATGGAAACGACTGGCTTTTCTTTTGCGATACGAGTATCTCCCTCTCGATGCACTAATCCTTCTTTACTGCATCCCTCACTCCCACTCATTGACGAATTCACACGGAAATTGCGTCGCCATGAAATACTATGGCTTCTATGACTTCTCCTTCTAAATCGAGTAACGTTTCTATGGACACGACAGGATTTTCTTTTGGGATACGACAATCACATTTCCGATCCACTAATCCGTCTTTACTGCATCCCTCACTAATACACATTGACGAATTCATACGGAAATTGCGTCGCTATGAAATACTATGGGTTCTATGACTTCTCCTTCTAAATCGAGTATCGTTTCTATGGACACGACAGGATTTTCTTTTGGGATACGACAATCACATTTCCGATCCACTAATGCGTCTTTACTGCATCCCTCACTAATACACATTGACGAATTCATACGGAAATTGCGTCGCTATGAAATACTATGGGTTCTATGACTTCTCCTTCTAAATCGAGTATCGTTTCTATGGACACGACAGGATTTTCTTTTGGGCTACGACAATCACATTTCCGATCCACTAATCCGTCTTTACTGCATCCCTCACTAATACACGTTGACGAATTCATACGGAAATTGCGTCGCTATGAAATACTATGGGTTCTATGACTTCTCCTTCTAAATCGAGTATCGTTTCTATGGAAACGACTGGCTTTTCTTTAGCGATACGAGTATCTCCCTCTCGATGCACTAATCCTTCTTTACTGCATCCCTCACTCCCACTCATTGACGAATTCACACGGAAATTGCGTCGCCATGAAATACTATCGGTTCTATGACTTCTCCTTCTAAATCGAGTAACGTTTCTATGGACACGACAGGATTTTCTTTTGGGATACGACAATCACATTTCCGATCCACTAATCCGTCTTTACTGCAACCCTCACTAACACACATTGACGAATTCATACGGAAATTGCGTCGCTTTGAAATACTATGGGTTCTATGACTTCTCCTAAATCGTGTATCGTTTCTATGGAAACGACTGGCTTTTCTTTTGCGATACGAGTATCTCCCTCTCGATGCACTAATCCTTCTTTACTGCGTCCCTCACTCCCACTCGTTGACGAATTCACACGGAAATTGCGTCGCCATGAAATACTATGGGTTCTATGACTTCTCCTTCTAAATCGAGTAACGTTTCTATGGACACGACAGGATTTTCTTTTGGGATACGACAATCACATTTCCGATCCACTAATCCGTCTTTACTGCATCCCTCACTAATACACACTGACGAATTCATACGGAAATTGCGTCGCTTTGAAATACTATGGGTTCTATGACTTCTCCTTCTAAATCGAGTATCGTTTCTATGGAAACGACTGGCTTTTCTTTTGCGATACGAGTATCTCCCTCTCGATGCACTAATCCTTCTTTACTGCATCCCTCACTCCCACTCATTGACGAATTCACACGGAAATTGCGTCGCCATGAAATACTATGGGTTCTATGACTTCTCCTTCTAAATCGAGTAACGTTTCTATGGAAACGACAGGATTTTCTTTTGGGATACGACAATCACATTTCCGATCCACTAATCCGTCTTTACTGCATCCCTCACTAATACACATTGACGAATTCATACGGAAATTGCGTCGCAATGAAATACTATGGGTTCTATGACTTCTCCTTCCAAATCGAGTAACGTTTCTATGGACACGACAAGATATTCTTTTGGGATACGACAATCACATTTCCGATCCACTGATCTGTCTTTACTGCATCCCTCACTAATACACATTGACGAATTCATACGGAAATTGCGTCGCTATGAAATACTATGGGTTCTATGACTTCTCCTTCTAAATCGAGTAACGTTTCTATGGACACGACAGGATTTTCTTTTGGGATACGACAATCACATTTCCGATCCACTAATCCGTCTTTACTGCATCCCTCACTAATACACATTGACGTACTCATACGGAAATTGCGTCGCTATGAAATGCTATGGGTTCTATGACTTCTCCTTCCAAATCGAGTAACGTTTCTATGGATACGACAGGATTTTCTTTTGGGACACGACAATCACATTTCCGATCCACTAATCCATCTTTACTGCATCCCTCACTAATACACATTGACGAATTCATACGGAAATTGCGTCGCCATGAAATACTATGCGTTCTATGACTTCTCCTTCTAAATCGAGTAACGTGTCTATGGAAACGGCAGGATTTTCTTTTGGGCTACGACAATCACATTTCCGATCTACTAATCCGTCTTTACTGCATCCCTCACTAATACACATAGAAGAATTCATACGGAAATTGCGTCGCTATGAAATACTATGGCTTCTATGACTTCTCCTTCTAATTCGAGTAACGTTTCTATGGACACGACAGGATTTTCTTTTGGGATACGACAATCACATTTCCGATCCACTAATCCGTCTTTACTGCATCCCTCACTAATACACATTGACGAATTCATACGGAAATCGTGTCGCTATGAAATACTATGGGTTCTATGACTTCTCCTTCTAAATCGAGTAACGTTTCTATGGACACGACAGGATTTTCTTTTGGGATACGACAATCACATTTCCGATCCACTAATCCGAGTTTACTGCATCCCTCACTAATACACATTGACGAATTCATACGGAAATTGCGTCGCTATGAAATACTATTTCTTCTATGACTTCTCCTTCTAAATCGAGTATCGTTTCTATGGAAACGACTGGCTTTTCTTTTGCGATACGAGTATCTCCCTCTCGATGCACTAATCCTTCTTTACTGCATCCCTCACTCCCACTCATTGACGAATTCACACGGAAATTGCGTCGCCATGAAATACTATGGGCTCTATGACTTCTCCTTCTAAATCGAGTAACGTTTCTATGGACACGACAGGATTTTCTTTTGGGATACGACAATCACATTTCCGATCCACTAATCCGTCTTTACTGCATCCCTCACTAATACACATTGACGAATTCATACGGAAATTGCGTCGCTATGATATACTATGGGTTCTATGACTTCTCCTTCTAAATCGAGTATCGTTTCTATGGAAACGACTGGCTTTTCTTTTGCGATACGAGTATCTCCCTCTCGATGCAATAATCCTTCTTTACTGCATCCCTCACTCCCACTCATTGACGAATTCACACGGAAATTGCGTCGCCATGAAATACTATGGGCTCTATGACTTCTCCTTCTAAATCGAGTAACGTTTCTATGGACACGACAGGATTTTCTTTTGGGATACGACAATCACATTTCCGATCCACTAATCCGTCTTTACTGCATCCCTCACTAATACACATTGACGAATTCATACGGAAATTGCGTCGCTATGAAATTCTGTGTGTTCTATGACTTCTCCTTCTAAATCGAGTATCGTTTCTATGGAAACGACTGGCTTTTCTTTTGCGATACGAGTATCTCCCTCTCGATGCACTAATCCTTCTTTACTGCATCCCTCACTCCCACTCATTGACGAATTCACACGGAAATTGCGTCGCCATGAAATACTATGGGCTCTATGACTTCTCCTTCTAAATCGAGTAACGTTTCCATGGACACGAAAGGATTTTCTTTTGGGATACGACAATCACATTTCCGATCAACTAATCCGTCTTTACTGCATCCCTCACTAATACACATAGAACAATTCATACGGAAATTGCGTTGCTATGAAATACTATGGCTTCTATGACTTCTCCTTCTAAATCGAGTAACGTTTCTATGGACACGACAGGATTTTCTTTTGGGATACGACAATCACATTTCCGATCCACTAATCCGTCTTTACTGCATCCGTCACTAATACACATTGACGAATTCATACGGAAATTGCGTCGCTTTGAAATACTATGGGTTCTATGACTTCTCCTTCTAAATCGAGTATCTTTTCTATGGAAACGACTGGCTTTTCTTTAGCGATACGAGTATCTCCCTCTCGATGCACTAATCCTTCTTTACTGCGTCCCTCACTCCCACTCATTGACGAATTCACACGGAAATTGCGTCGCCATGAAATACTATGGGTTCTATGACTTCTCCTTCTAAATCGAGTAACTTTTCTATGGACACGACAGGATTTTCTTTTGGGATACGACAATCACATTTCCGATCCACTAATCCGTCTTTACTGCATCCCTCACTAATACACATTGACGAATTCATACGGAAATTGCGTCGCTATGAAATACTATCGGTTCTATGACCTCTCCTTCTAAATCGAGTATCGTTTCTATGGAAACGACTGGCTTTTCTTTTGCCATACGAGTATCTCCCTCTCGATGCACTAATCCTTCTTTACTGCATCCCTCACTCCCACTCATTGACGAATTCACACGGAAATTGCGTCGCCATGAAATACTATGGGTTCTATGACTTCTCCTTCTAAATCGAGTAACGTTTCTATGGACACGACAGGATTTTCTTTTGGGATACGACAATCACATTTCCGATCCACTAATCCGTCTTTACTGCATATCTCACTAATACACATTGTCGAATTCATACGGAAATTGTGTCGCTTTGAAATACTATGGGTTCTATGACTTCTCCTTCTAAATCGAGTATCGTTTCTATGGAAACGACTGGCTTTTCTTTTGCGATACGAGTATCTCCCTCTCGATGCACTAATCCTTCTTTACTGCATCCCTCACTCCCACTCATTGACGAATTCACACGGAAATTGCGTCGCCATGAAATACTATCGGTTCTATGACTTCTCCTTCTAAATCGAGTAACGTTTCTATGGACACGACAGGATTTTCTTTTGGGATACGACAATCACATTTCCGATCCACTAATCCGTCTTTACTGCATCCCTCACTAATACACATTGACGAATTCATACGGAAATTGCGTCGCTTTGAAATACTATGGGTTCCATGACTTCTCCTAAATCGAGTATCGTTTCTATGGAAACGACTGGCTTTTCTTTTGCGATACGAGTATCTCCCTCTCGATGCACTAATCCTTCTTTACTGCATCCCTCACTCCCACTCGTTGACGAATTCACACGGAAATTGCGTCGCCATGAAATACTATGGGTTCTATGACTTCTCCTTCTAAATCGAGTAACGTTTCTATGGACACGACAGGATTTTCTTTTGGGATACGACAATCACATTTCCGATCCACTAATCCGTCTTTACTGCATCCCTCACTAATACACATTGACGAATTCATACGGAAATTGCGTCGCTTTGAAATACTATGGGTTCTATGACTTCTCCTTCTAAATCGAGTATCGTTTCTATGGAAACGACTGGCTTTTCTTTTGCGATACGAGTATCTCCCTCTCGATGCACTAATCCTTCTTTACTGCATCCCTCACTCCCACTCATTGACGAATTCACACGGAAATTGCGTCGCCATGAAATACTATGGCTTCTATGACTTCTCCTTCTAAATCGAGTAACGTTTCTATGGACACGACAGGATTTTCTTTTGGGATACGACAATCACATTTCCGATCCACTAATCCGTCTTTACTGCATCCCTCACTAATACACATTGACGAATTCATACGGAAATTGCGTCGCTATGAAATACTATGGGTTCTATGACTTCTCCTTCTAAATCGAGTATCGTTTCTATGGACACGACAGGATTTTCTTTTGGGATACGACAATCACATTTCCGATCCACTAATGCGTCTTTACTGCATCCCTCACTAATACACATTGACGAATTCATACGGAAATTGCGTCGCTATGAAATACTATGGGTTCTATGACTTCTCCTTCTAAATCGAGTATCGTTTCTATGGACACGACAGGATTTTCTTTTGGGATACGACAATCACATTTCCGATCCACTAATCCGTCTTTACTGCATCCCTCACTAATACACGTTGACGAATTCATACGGAAATTGCGTCGCTATGAAATACTATGGGTTCTATGACTTCTCCTTCTAAATCGAGTATCGTTTCTATGGAAACGACTGGCTTTTCTTTAGCGATACGAGTATCTCCCTCTCGATGCACTAATCCTTCTTTACTGCATCCCTCACTCCCACTCATTGACGAATTCACACGGAAATTGCGTCGCCATGAAATACTATCGGTTCTATGACTTCTCCTTCTAAATCGAGTAACGTTTCTATGGACACGACAGGATTTTCTTTTGGGATACGACAATCACATTTCCGATCCACTAATCCGTCTTTACTGCAACCCTCACTAACACACATTGACGAATTCATACGGAAATTGCGTCGCTTTGAAATACTATGGGTTCTATGACTTCTCCTAAATCGTGTATCGTTTCTATGGAAACGACTGGCTTTTCTTTTGCGATACGAGTATCTCCCTCTCGATGCACTAATCCTTCTTTACTGCGTCCCTCACTCCCACTCGTTGACGAATTCACACGGAAATTGCGTCGCCATGAAATACTATGGGTTCTATGACTTCTCCTTCTAAATCGAGTAACGTTTCTATGGACACGACAGGATTTTCTTTTGGGATACGACAATCACATTTCCGATCCACTAATCCGTCTTTACTGCATCCCTCACTAATACACACTGACGAATTCATACGGAAATTGCGTCGCTTTGAAATACTATGGGTTCTATGACTTCTCCTTCTAAATCGAGTATCGTTTCTATGGAAACGACTGGCTTTTCTTTTGCGATACGAGTATCTCCCTCTCGATGCACTAATCCTTCTTTACTGCATCCCTCACTCCCACTCATTGACGAATTCACACGGAAATTGCGTCGCCATGAAATACTATGGGTTCTATGACTTCTCCTTCTAAATCGAGTAACGTTTCTATGGAAACGACAGGATTTTCTTTTGGGATACGACAATCACATTTCCGATCCACTAATCCGTCTTTACTGCATCCCTCACTAATACACATTGACGAATTCATACGGAAATTGCGTCGCAATGAAATACTATGGGTTCTATGACTTCTCCTTCCAAATCGAGTAACGTTTCTATGGACACGACAAGATATTCTTTTGGGATACGACAATCACATTTCCGATCCACTGATCTGTCTTTACTGCATCCCTCACTAATACACATTGACGAATTCATACGGAAATTGCGTCGCTATGAAATACTATGGGTTCTATGACTTCTCCTTCTAAATCGAGTAACGTTTCTATGGACACGACAGGATTTTCTTTTGGGATACGACAATCACATTTCCGATCCACTAATCCGTCTTTACTGCATCCCTCACTAATACACATTGACGTACTCATACGGAAATTGCGTCGCTATGAAATGCTATGGGTTCTATGACTTCTCCTTCCAAATCGAGTAACGTTTCTATGGATACGACAGGATTTTCTTTTGGGACACGACAATCACATTTCCGATCCACTAATCCATCTTTACTGCATCCCTCACTAATACACATTGACGAATTCATACGGAAATTGCGTCGCCATGAAATACTATGCGTTCTATGACTTCTCCTTCTAAATCGAGTAACGTGTCTATGGAAACGGCAGGATTTTCTTTTGGGCTACGACAATCACATTTCCGATCTACTAATCCGTCTTTACTGCATCCCTCACTAATACACATAGAAGAATTCATACGGAAATTGCGTCGCTATGAAATACTATGGCTTCTATGACTTCTCCTTCTAATTCGAGTAACGTTTCTATGGACACGACAGGATTTTCTTTTGGGATACGACAATCACATTTCCGATCCACTAATCCGTCTTTACTGCATCCCTCACTAATACACATTGACGAATTCATACGGAAATCGTGTCGCTATGAAATACTATGGGTTCTATGACTTCTCCTTCTAAATCGAGTAACGTTTCTATGGACACGACAGGATTTTCTTTTGGGATACGACAATCACATTTCCGATCCACTAATCCGAGTTTACTGCATCCCTCACTAATACACATTGACGAATTCATACGGAAATTGCGTCGCTATGAAATACTATTTCTTCTATGACTTCTCCTTCTAAATCGAGTATCGTTTCTATGGAAACGACTGGCTTTTCTTTTGCGATACGAGTATCTCCCTCTCGATGCACTAATCCTTCTTTACTGCATCCCTCACTCCCACTCATTGACGAATTCACACGGAAATTGCGTCGCCATGAAATACTATGGGCTCTATGACTTCTCCTTCTAAATCGAGTAACGTTTCTATGGACACGACAGGATTTTCTTTTGGGATACGACAATCACATTTCCGATCCACTAATCCGTCTTTACTGCATCCCTCACTAATACACATTGACGAATTCATACGGAAATTGCGTCGCTATGATATACTATGGGTTCTATGACTTCTCCTTCTAAATCGAGTATCGTTTCTATGGAAACGACTGGCTTTTCTTTTGCGATACGAGTATCTCCCTCTCGATGCAATAATCCTTCTTTACTGCATCCCTCACTCCCACTCATTGACGAATTCACACGGAAATTGCGTCGCCATGAAATACTATGGGCTCTATGACTTCTCCTTCTAAATCGAGTAACGTTTCTATGGACACGACAGGATTTTCTTTTGGGATACGACAATCACATTTCCGATCCACTAATCCGTCTTTACTGCATCCCTCACTAATACACATTGACGAATTCATACGGAAATTGCGTCGCTATGAAATTCTGTGTGTTCTATGACTTCTCCTTCTAAATCGAGTATCGTTTCTATGGAAACGACTGGCTTTTCTTTTGCGATACGAGTATCTCCCTCTCGATGCACTAATCCTTCTTTACTGCATCCCTCACTCCCACTCATTGACGAATTCACACGGAAATTGCGTCGCCATGAAATACTATGGGCTCTATGACTTCTCCTTCTAAATCGAGTAACGTTTCCATGGACACGAAAGGATTTTCTTTTGGGATACGACAATCACATTTCCGATCAACTAATCCGTCTTTACTGCATCCCTCACTAATACACATTGACGAATTCGTACGGAAATTGCGTCGCTATGAAATACTATGGGTTCTATGACTTCTCCTTCTAAATCGAGTATCGTTTCTATGGAAACGATTGGCTTTTCTTTTGCGATACGAGTATCTCCCTCTCGATGCACTAATCCTTCTTTACTGCATCCCTCACTCCCACACATTGACGAATTCACACGGAAATAGCGTCGCCATGAAATACTATAGGCTCTATGACTTCTCCTTCTTAATCGAGTAACGTTTCTATGGACACGACAGGATTTTCTTTTGGGATACGACAATCACATTTCCGATCCACTAATCCGTCTTTACTGCATCCCTCACTAATACACAT
This sequence comes from Schistocerca piceifrons, assembly GCF_021461385.2. NCBI lineage: Eukaryota > Metazoa > Arthropoda > Insecta > Orthoptera > Acrididae > Schistocerca > Schistocerca piceifrons. The sequence continues at coordinate 440,455 of NW_025727551.1, read as the reverse complement.
TGACGAATTCGTACGGAAATTGCGTCGCTATGAAATACTATGGGTTCTATGACTTCTCCTTCTTAATCGAGTATCGTTTCTATGGAAACGACTGGCTTTTCTTTTGCGATACGAGTATCTCCCTCTCGATGCACTAATCCTTCTTTACTGCATCCCTCACTCCTACTCATTGACGAATTCACACGGAAATTGCGTCGCCATGAAATACTATGGGCTCTATGACTTCTCCTTCTAAATCGAGTAACGTTTCCATGGACACGACAGGATTTTCTTTTGGGATACGACAATCACATTTCCGATCCACTAATCCGTCTTTACTGCATCCCTCACTAATACACATTGACGAATTCATACGGAAATTGCGTCGCTACGAAATACTATGGGTTCTATGACTTCTCCTTCTAAATCGAGTATCGTTTCTATGGAAACGACTGGCTTTTCTTTTGCGATACGAGTATCTCCCTCTCGATGCACTAATCCTTCTTTACTGCATCATTCACTCCCACTCATTGACGAATTCACACGGAAATTGCGTCGCCATGAAATACTATGGGCTCTATGACTTCTCCTTCTAAATCGAGTAACGTTTCTATGGACACGACAGGATTTTCTTTTGGGATACGACAATCACATTTCCGATCCACTAATCCGTCTTTACTGCATCCCTCACTAATACACATTGACGAATTCATACGGAAATTGCGTCGCTATGAAATACTATGGGTTCTATGACTTCTCCTTCTAAATCGAGTATCGTTTCTATGGAAACGACTGGCTTTTCTTTTGCGATACGAGTATCTCCCTCTCGATGCACTAATCCTTCTTTACTGCATCCCTCACTCCCACTCATTGACGAATTCACACGGAAATTGCGTCGCCATGAAATACTATGTGCTCTATGACTTCTCCTTCTAAATCGAGTAACGTTTCTATGGACACGACAGGATTTTCTTTTGGGATACGACAATCACATTTCCGATCCACTAATCCGTCTTTACTGCATCCCTCACTAATACACATTGACGAATTCATACGGAAATTGCGTCGCAATGAAATACTATGGGTTCTATGACTTCTCCTTCTAAATCGAGTATCGTTTCTATGGAAACGACTGGCTTTTCTTTTGCGATACGAGTATCTCCCTCTCGATGCACTAATCCTTCTTTACTGCATCCCTCACTCCCACTCATTGACGAATTCACACGGATATTGCGTCGCCATGAAATACTATGGGCTCTATGACTTCTCCTTCTAAATCGAGTAACGTTTCTATGGACACGACAGGATTTTCTTTTGGGATACGACAATCACATTTCCGATCCACTAATCCGTCTTTACTGCATCCCTCACTAATACACATTGACGAATTCATACGGAAATTGCGTCGCTATGAAATACTATGGGTTCTATGACTTCTCCTTCTAAATCGAGTATCGTTTCTATGGAAACGACTGGCTTTTCTTTTGCGATACGAGTATCTCCCTCTCGATGCAATAATCCTTCTTTACTGCATCCCTCACTCCCACTCATTGACGAATTCACACGGAAATTGCGTCGCCATGAAATACTATGGGCTCTATGACTTCTCCTTCTAAATCGAGTAACGTTTCTATGGACACGACAGGATTTTCTTTTGGGATACGACAATCACATTTCCGATCCACTAATCCGTCTTTACTGCATCCCTCACTAATACACATTGACGAATTCATACGGAAATTGCGTCGCTATGAAATTCTGTGTGTTCTATGACTTCTCCTTCTAAATCGAGTATCGTTTCTATGGAAACGACTGGCTTTTCTTTTGCGATACGAGTATCTCCCTCTCGATGCACTAATCCTTCTTTACTGCATCCCTCACTCCTACTCATTGACGAATTCACACGGAAATTGCGTCGCCATGAAATACTATGGGCTCTATGACTTCTCCTTCTAAATCGAGTAACGTTTCCATGGACACGACAGGATTTTCTTTTGGGATACGACAATCACATTTCCGATCCACTAATCCGTCTTTACTGCATCCCTCACTAATACACATTGACGAATTCATACGGAAATTGCGTCGCTACGAAATACTATGGGTTCTATGACTTCTCCTTCTAAATCGAGTATCGTTTCTATGGAAACGACTGGCTTTTCTTTTGCGATACGAGTATCTCCCTCTCGATGCACTAATCCTTCTTTACTGCATCATTCACTCCCACTCATTGACGAATTCACACGGAAATTGCGTCGCCATGAAATACTATGGGCTCTATGACTTCTCCTTCTAAATGGAGTAACGTTTCTATGGACACGACAGGATTTTCTTTTGGGATACGACAATCACATTTCCGATCCACTAATCCGTCTTTACTGCATCCCTCACTAATACACATTGACGAATTCATACGGAAATTGCGTCGCTATGAAATACTATGGGTTCTATGACTTCTCCTTCTAAATCGAGTATCGTTTCTATGGAAACGACTGGCTTTTCTTTTGCGATACGAGTATCTCCCTCTCGATGCACTAATCCTTCTTTACTGCATCCCTCACTCCCACTCATTGACGAATTCACACGGAAATTGCGTCGCCATGAAATACTATGTGCTCTATGACTTCTCCTTCTAAATCGAGTAACGTTTCTATGGACACGACAGGATTTTCTTTTGGGATACGACAATCACATTTCCGATCCACTAATCCGTCTTTACTGCATCCCTCACTAATACACATTGACGAATTCATACGGAAATTGCGTCGCAATGAAATACTATGGGTTCTATGACTTCTCCTTCCAAATCGAGTAACGTTTCTATGGACACGACAAGATATTCTTTTGGGATACGACAATCACATTTCCGATCCACTGATCTGTCTTTACTGCATCCCTCACTAATACACATTGACGAATTCATACGGAAATTGCGTCGCTATGAAATACTATGGGTTCTATGACTTCTCCTTCTAAATCGAGTAACGTTTCTATGGACACGACAGGATTTTCTTTTGGGATACGACAATCACATTTCCGATCCACTAATCCGTCTTTACTGCATCCCTCACTAATACACATTGACGTACTCATACGGAAATTGCGTCGCTATGAAATGCTATGGGTTCTATGACTTCTCCTTCCAAATCGAGTAACGTTTCTATGGATACGACAGGATTTTCTTTTGGGACACGACAATCACATTTCCGATCCACTAATCCATCTTTACTGCATCCCTCACTAATACACATTGACGAATTCATACGGAAATTGCGTCGCCATGAAATACTATGCGTTCTATGACTTCTCCTTCTAAATCGAGTAACGTGTCTATGGAAACGGCAGGATTTTCTTTTGGGCTACGACAATCACATTTCCGATCTACTAATCCGTCTTTACTGCATCCCTCACTAATACACATAGAAGAATTCATACGGAAATTGCGTCGCTATGAAATACTATGGCTTCTATGACTTCTCCTTCTAATTCGAGTAACGTTTCTATGGACACGACAGGATTTTCTTTTGGGATACGACAATCACATTTCCGATCCACTAATCCGTCTTTACTGCATCCCTCACTAATACACATTCACGAATTCATACGGAAATCGTGTCGCTATGAAATACTATGGGTTCTATGACTTCTCCTTCTAAATCGAGTAACGTTTCTATGGACACGACAGGATTTTCTTTTGGGATACGACAATCACATTTCCGATCCACTAATCCGAGTTTACTGCATCCCTCACTAATACACATTGACGAATTCATACGGAAATTGCGTCGCTATGAAATACTATGGCTTCTATGACTTCTCCTTCTAAATCGAGTATCGTTTCTATGGAAACGACTGGCTTTTCTTTTGCGATACGAGTATCTCCCTCTCGATGCACTAATCCTTCTTTACTGCATCCCTCACTCCCACTCATTGACGAATTCACACGGAAATTGCGTCGCCATGAAATACTATGGGCTCTATGACTTCTCCTTCTAAATCGAGTAACGTTTCTATGGACACGACAGGATTTTGTTTTGGGATACGACAATCACATTTCCGATCCACTAATCCGTCTTTACTGCATCCCTCACTAATACACATTGACGAATTCATACGGAAATTGCGTCGCTATGAAATACTATGGGTTCTATGACTTCTCCTTCTAAATCGAGTATCGTTTCTATGGAAACGACTGGCTTTTCTTTTGCGATACGAGTATCTCCCTCTCGATGCAATAATCCTTCTTTACTGCATCCCTCACTCCCACTCATTGACGAATTCACACGGAAATTGCGTCGCCATGAAATACTATGGGCTCTATGACTTCTCCTTCTAAATCGAGTAACGTTTCTATGGACACGACAGGATTTTCTTTTGGGATACGACAATCACATTTCCGATCCACTAATCCGTCTTTACTACATCCCTCACTAATACACATTGACGAATTCATACGGAAATTGCGTCGCTATGAAATTCTGTGTGTTCTATGACTTCTCCTTCTAAATCGAGTATCGTTTCTATGGAAACGACTGGCTTTTCTTTTGCGATACGAGTATCTCCCTCTCGATGCACTAATCCTTCTTTACTGCATCCCTCACTCCCACTCATTTACGAATTCACACGGAAATTGCGTCGCCATGAAATACTATGGGCTCTATGACTTCTCCTTCTAAATCGAGTAACGTTTCCATGGACACGAAAGGATTTTCTTTTGGGATACGACAATCACATTTCCGATCAACTAATCCGTCTTTACTGCATCCCTCACTAATACACATTGACGAATTCGTACGGAAATTGCGTCGCTATGAAATACTATGGGTTCTATGACTTCTCCTTCTAAATCGAGTATCGTTTCTATGGAAACGACTGGCTTTTCTTTTGCGATACGAGTATCTCCCTCTCGATGCACTAATCCTTCTTTACTGCATCCCTCACTCCCACACATTGACGAATTCACACGGAAATTGCGTCGCCATGAAATACTATGGGCTCTATGACTTCTCCTTCTTAATCGAGTAACGTTTCTATGGACACGACAGGATTTTCTTTTGGGATACGACAATCACATTTCCGATCCACTAATCCGTCTTTACTGCATCCCTCACTAATACACATTGACGAATTCGTACGGAAATTGCGTCGCTATGAAATACTATGGGTTCTATGACTTCTCCTTCTAAATCGAGTATCGTTTCTATGGAAACGACTGGCTTTTCTTTTGCGATACGAGTATCTCCCTCTCGATGCACTAATCCTTCTTTACTGCATCCCTCACTCCTACTCATTGACGAATTCACACGGAAATTGCGTCGCCATGAAATACTATGGGCTCTATGACTTCTCCTTCTAAATCGAGTAACGTTTCCATGGACACGACAGGATTTTCTTTTGGGATACGACAATCACATTTCCGATCCACTAATCCGTCTTTACTGCATCCCTCACTAATACACATTGACGAATTCATACGGAAATTGCGTCGCTACGAAATACTATGGGTTCTATGACTTCTCCTTCTAAATCGAGTATCGTTTCTATGGAAACGACTGGCTTTTCTTTTGCGATACGAGTATCTCCCTCTCGATGCACTAATCCTTCTTTACTGCATCATTCACTCCCACTCATTGACGAATTCACACGGAAATTGCGTCGCCATGAAATACTATGGGCTCTATGGCTTCTCCTTCTAAATCGAGTAACGTTTCTATGGACACGACAGGATTTTCTTTTGGGATACGACAATCACATTTCCGATCCACTAATCCGTCTTTACTGCATCCCTCACTAATACACATTGACGAATTCATACGGAAATTGCGTCGCTATGAAATACTATGGGCTCTATGACTTCTCCTTCTAAATCGAGTATCGTTTCTATGGAAACGACTGGCTTTTCTTTTGCGATACAAGTATCTAACTCTCGATGCACTAATCCTTCTTTACTGCATCCCTCACTCCCACTCATTGACGAATTCACACGGAAATTGCGTCGCCATGAAATACTATGTGCTCTATGACTTCTCCTTCTAAATCGAGTAACGTTTCTATGGACACGACAGGATTTTCTTTTGGGATACGACAATCACATTTCCGATCCACTAATCCGTCTTTACTGCATCCCTCACTAATACACATTGACGAATTCATACGGAAATTGCGTCGCTATGAAATACTATGTGTTCTATGACTTCTCCTTCTAAATCGAGTATCGTTTCTATGGAAACGACTGGCTTTTCTTTTGCGATACGAGTATCTCCCTCTCGATGCACTAATCCTTCTTTACTGCATCCCTCACTCCCACTCATTGACGAATTCACACGGAAATTGAGTCGCCATGAAATACTATGGGCTCTATGACTTCTCCTTCTAAATCGAGTAACGTTTCTATGGACACGACAGGATTTTCTTTTGGGATACGACAATCACATTTCCGATCCACTAATCCTTCTTTACTGCATCCCTCACTAATACACATTGACGAATTCGTACGGAAATTGCGTCGCTATGAAATACTATGGGTTCTATGACTTCTCCTTCTAAATCGAGTAACGTTTCTATGGACACGACAGGATTTTCTTTTGGGATACGACAATCACATTTCCGATCCACTAATCCGTCTTTACTGCATCCCTCACTAATACACATTGACGAATTCGTACGGAAATTGCGTCGCTATGAAATACTATGGGCTCTATGACTTCTCCTTCTAAATCGAGTAACGTTTCTATGGACACGACAGGATTTTCTTTTGGGATACGACAATCACATTTCAGATCCACTAATCCGTCTTTACTGCATCCCTCACTAATACACATTGACGAATTCGTACGGAAATTGCGTCGCTATGAAATACTATGGGCTCTGTGACTTCTCCTTCTAAATCGAGTAACGTTTCTATGGACACGACAGGATTTTCTTTTGGGATACGACAATCACATTTCCGATCCACTAATCCGTCTTTACTGCATCCCTCACTAATTCACATTGACGAATTCCAACGGAAATTGCGTCGCTTTGAAATACTATGGGTTCTATGACTTCTCCTTCTAAATCGAGTATCGTTTCTATGGAAACGACTGGCTTTTCTTTTGCGATACGAGTATCTCCCTCTCGATGCACTAATCCTTCTTTACTGCATCCCTCACTCCCACTCATTGACGATTTCACACGGAAATTGCGTCGCCATGAAATACTATGGGTTCTATGACTTCTCCTTCTAAATCGAGTAACGTTTCTATGGAAACGACAGGATTTTCTTTTGGGATACGACAATCACATTTCCGAACCACTAATCCGTCTTTACTGCATCCCTCACTAATACACATTGACGAATTCATACGGAAATTGCGTCGCTATGAAATACTATGGCTTCTATGACTACTCCTTCTAAATCGAGTAACGTTTCTATAGACACGACAGGATTTTCTTTTGGGATACGACAATCACATTTCCGATCCACTAATCCGTCTTTTACTGCATCCCTCACTAATACACATTGACGAATTCATACGGAAATTGCGTCGCTATGAAATACTATGGGTTCTATGACTTCTCCTTCTAAATCGAGTATCGTTTCTATGGAAACGACTGGCTTTTCTTTTGCAATACGAGTATCTCCCTCTCGATGCACTAATCCTTCTTTACTGCATACCTCACTCCCACTCATTGACGAATTCACACTGAAATTGCGTCGCTATGATATACTATGGGTTCTATGACTTCTCCTTCTAAATCGAGTAACGTTTCTATGGACACGACAGGATTTTCTTTTGGGATACGACAATCACATTTCCGATCCACTAATCCGTCTTTACTGCATCCCTCACTAATACACATTGACGAATTCATACGGAAATTGCGTCGCAATGAAATACTATGGGTTCTATGACTTCTCCTTCTAAATCGAGTATCGTTTCTATGGAAACGACTGGCTTTTCTTTTGCGATACGAGTATCTCCCTCTCGATGCACTAATCCTTCTTTACTGCATCCCTCACTCCCACTCATTGACGAATTCACACGGAAATTGCGTCGCCATGAAATAATATGGGCTCTATGACTTCTCCTTCTAAATCGAGTAACGTTTCTATGGACACGACAGGATTTTCTTTTGGGATACGACAATCACATTTCCGATCCACTAATCCGAGTTTACTGCATCCCTCACGAATACACATTGACGAATTCATACGGAAATTGCGTCGCTATGAAATACTATGGCTTCTATGACTTCTCCTTCTGAATCGGGTATCGTTTCTATGGAAACGACTGGCTTTTCTTTTGCGATACGAGTATCTCCCTCTCGATGCACTAATCCTTCTTTACTGCATCCCTCACTCCCACTCATTGACGAATTCACACGGAAATTGCGTCGCCATGAAATACTATGGGCTCTATGACTTCTCCTTCTTAATCGAGTAACGTTTCTATGGACACGACAGGATTTTCTTTTGGGATACGACAATCACATTTCCGATCCACTAATACGTCTTTACTGCATCCCTCACTAATACACATTGACGAATTCATACGGAAATTGCGTCACTATGAAATACTATGGGTTCTATGACTTCTCCTTCTAAATCGAGTATCGTTTCTATGGAAACGACTGGCTTTTCTTTTGCGATACGAGTATCTCCCTCTCGATGCACTAATCCTTCTTTACTGCATCCCTCACTCCCACTCATTGACGAATTCACACGGAATTTGCGTCGCCATGAAATACTATGGGCTCTATGACTTCTCCTTCTAAATCGAGTAACGTTTCTATGGACACGACAGGATTTTCTTTTGGGATACGACAATCACATTTCCGATCCACTAATCCGAGTTTACTGCATCCCTCACTAATACACATTGACGAATTCATACGGAAATTGCGTCGCTATGAAATACTATGGCTTCTATGACTTCTCCTTCTAAATCGAGTATCGTTTCTATGGAAACGACTGGCTTTTCTTTTGCGATACGAGTATCTCCCTCTCGATGCACTAATCCTTCTTTACTGCATCCCTCACTCCCACTCATTGACGAATTCACACGGAAATTGCGTCGCCATGAAATACTATGGGCTCTATGACTTCTCCTTCTAAATCGAGTAACGTTTCTATGGACACGACAGGATTTTCTTTTGGGATACGACAATCACATTTCCGATCCACTAATCCGTCTTTACTGCATCCCTCACTAATACACATTGACGAATTCATACGGAAATTGCGTCGCTATGAAATACTATGGGTTCTATGACTTCTCCTTCTAAATCGAGTATCGTTTCTATGGAAACGACTGGCTTTTCTTTTGCGATACGAGTATCTCCCTCTCGATGCAATAATCCTTCTTTACTGCATCCCTCACTCCCACTCATTGACGAATTCACACGGAAATTGCGTCGCCATGAAATACTATGGGCTCTATGACTTCTCCTTCTAAATCGAGTAACGTTTCTATGGACACGACAGGATTTTCTTTTGGGATACGACAATCACATTTCCGATCCACTAATCCGTCTTTACTGCATCCCTCACTAATACACATTGACGAATTCATACGGAAATTGCGTCGCTATGAAATTCTGTGTGTTCTATGACTTCTCCTTCTAAATCGAGTATCGTTTCTATGGAAACGACTGGCTTTTCTTTTGCGATACGAGTATCTCCCTCTCGATGCACTAATCCTTCTTTACTGCATCCCTCACTCCCACTCATTGACGAATTCACACGGAAATTGCGTCGCCATGAAATACTATGGGCTCTATGACTTCTCCTTCTAAATCGAGTAACGTTTCCATGGACACGAAAGGATTTTCTTTTGGGATACGACAATCACATTTCCGATCAACTAATCCGTCTTTACTGCATCCCTCACTAATACACATTGACGAATTCGTACGGAAATTGCGTCGCTATGAAATACTATGGGTTCTATGACTTCTCCTTCTAAATCGAGTATCGTTTCTATGGAAACGACTGGCTTTTCTTTTGCGATACGAGTATCTCCCTCTCGATGCACTAATCCTTCTTTACTGCATCCCTCACTCCCACACATTGACGAATTCACACGGAAATTGCGTCGCCATGAAATACTATGGGCTCTATGACTTCTCCTTCATAATCGAGTAACGTTCCTATGGACACGACAGGATTTTCTTTTGGGATACGACAATCACATTTCCGATCCACTAATCCGTCTTTACTGCATCCCTCACTAATACACATTGACGAATTCATACGGAAATTGCGTCGCTATGAAATACTATGGGTTCTATGACTTCTCCTTCTAAATCGAGTATCGTTTCTATGGAAACGACTGGCTTTTCTTTTGCGATACGATTATCTCCCTCTCGATGCACTAATCCTTCTTTACTGCATCCCTCACTCCCACTCATTGACGAATTCACACGGAAATTGCATCGCCATGAAATACTATGGGCTCTATGACTTCTCCTTCTAAATCGAGTAACGTTTCTATGGACACGACAGGATTTTCTTTTGGGATACGACAATCACATTTCCGATCCACTAATCCGTCTTTACTGCATCCCTCACTAATACACATTGACGAATTCATACGGAAATTGCGTCGCTATGAAATACTATGGGTTCTATGACTTCTCCTTCTAAATCGAGTATCGTTTCTATGGAAACGACTGGCTTTTCTTTTGCGATACGAGTATCTCCCTCTCGATGCACTAATCCTTCTTTACTGCATCCCTCACTCCCACTCATTGACGAATTCACACGGAAATTGCGTCGCCATGAAATACTATGGGCTCTATGACTTCTCCTTCTAAATCGAGTAACGTTTCTATGGACACGACAGGATTTTCTTTTGGGATACGACAATCATATTTCCGATCCACTGATCCGTCTTTACTGCATCCCTCACTAATACACATTGACGAATTCGTACGGAAATTGCGTCGATATGAAATACTATGGGTTCTATGACTTCTCCTTCTAAATCGAGTAACGTTTCTATGGACACGACAGGATTTTCTTTTGGGATACGACAATCACATTTCCGATCCACTAATCCGTCTTTACTGCATCCCTCACTAATACACATTGACGAATTCGTACGGAAATTGCGTCGCTATGAAATACTATGGGCTCTATGACTTCTCCTTCTAAATCGAGTAACGTTTCTATGGGCACGACAGGATTTTCTTTTGGGATACGACAATCACATTTCCGATCCACTAATCCGTCTTTACTGCATCCCTCACTAATACACATTGACGAATTCGTACGGAAATTGCGTCGCTATGAAATACTATGGGCTCTATGACTTCTCCTTCTAAATCGAGTAAGGTTTCTATGGACACGACAGGATTTTCTTTTGGGATACGACAATCACATTTCCGATCCACTAATCCGTCTTTACTGCATCCCTCACTAATTCACATTGACAAATTCATACGGAAATTGCGTCGCTTTGAAATACTATGGGTTCTATGACTTCTCCTTCTAAATCGAGTATCGTTTCTATGGAAACGACTGGCTTTTCTTTTGCGATACGAGTATCTCCCTCTCGATGCACTAATCCTTCTTTACTGCATCCCTCACTCCCACTCATTGACGATTTCACACCGAAATTGCGTCGCCATGAAATACTATGGGTTCTATGACTTCTCCTTCTAAATCGAGTAACGTTTCTATGGAAACGACAGGATTTTCTTTTGGGATACGACAATCACATTTCCGAACCACTAATCCGTCTTTACTGCATCCCTCACTAATACTCATTGACGAATTCATACGGAAATTGCGTCGCTATGAAATACTATGGCTTCTATGACTACTCCTTCTAAATCGAGTAACGTTTGTATGGACACAACAGGATTTTCTTTTGGGATACGACAATCACATTTCCGATCCACTAATCCGTCTAATACTGCATCCCTCACTAATACACATTGACGAATTCATACGGAAATTGCGTCGCTATGAAATACTATGGGTTCTATGACTTCTCCTTCTAAATCGAGTATCGTTTCTATGGAAACGACTGGCTTTTCTTTTGCAATACGAGTATCTCCCTCTCGATGCACTAATCCTTTTTTACTGCATCCCTCACTCCCACTCATTGACGAATTCACACGGAAATTGCGTCGCCATGAAATACTATGGGTTTCATGACTTCTCCTTCTAAATCGAGTAACGTTTCTATGGAAACGACAGGATTTTCTTTTGGGATACGTCAATCACATTTCCGATCCACTAATCCGTCTTTACTGCATCCCTCACTAATACACATTGACGAATTCATACGGAAATTGCGTCGCTATGAAATACTATGGCTTCTATGACTTCTCCTTCTAAATCGAGTAACGTTTCTATGGACACGACAGGATTTTCTTTTGGGATACGACAATCACATTTCCGATCGACTAATCAGTCTTTACTGCATCCCTCACTAATACACATTGACGAATTCATACGGAAATTGCGTCGCTATGAAATACTATGGGTTCTATGACTTCTCCTTCTAAATCGAGAATCGTTTCTATGGAAACGACTGGCTTTTCTTTTGCGATACGAGTATCTCCCTCTCGATGCACTAATCCTTCTTTACTGCATCCCTCACTCCCACTCATTGACGAATTCACACTGAAATTGCGTCGCTATGAAATACTATGGGTTCTATGACTTCTCCTTCTAAATCGAGTAACGTTTCTATGGACACGACAGGATTTTCTTTCGGGATACGACAATCACATTTCCGATCCACTAATCCGTCTTTACTGCATCCCTCACTAATACACATTGACGAATTCATACGGAAATTGCGTCGCTATGAAATACTATGACTTCTATGACTTCTCCTTCTAAATCGAGTATCGTTTCTATGGAAACGACTGGCTTTTCTTTTGCGATACGAGTATCTCCCTCTCGATGCACTAATCCTTCTTTACTGCATCCCTCATTCCCACTCATTGACGAATTCACACGGAAATTGCGTCGCCATGAAATACTATGGGCTCTATGACTTCCCCTTCTAAATCGAGTAACGTTTCTATGGACACGACAGGATTATCTTTTGGGATACGACAATCACATTTCCGATCCACTAATCCGTCTTTACTGCTTCCCTCACTAATACACATTGACGAATTCATACGGAAATTGCGTCGCTATGAAATACTATGGGTTCTATGACTTCTCCTTCTAAATCGAGTATCGTTTCTATGGAAACGACTGGCTTTTCTTTTGCGATACGAGTATCTCCCTCTCTATGCACTAATCCTTCTTTACTGCATCCCTCACTCCCACTCATTGACGAATTCACACGGAAATTGCGTCGCCATGAAATACTATGAGTTCTATGACTTCTCCTTCTTAATCGAGTAACGTTTCTATGGACACGACAGGATTTTCTTTTGGGATACGACAATCACATTTCCGATCCACTAATCCGGCTTTACTGCATCCCTCACTAATACACATTGACGAATTCGTACGGAAATTGCGTCGCTATGAAATACTATGGGTTCTATGACTTCTCCTTCTAAATCGAGTATCGTTTCTATGGAAACGACTGGCTTTTCTTTTGCGATACGAGTATCTCCCTCTCGATGCACTAATCCTTCTTTACTGCATCCCTCACTCCCACTCATTGACGAATTCACACGGAAATTGCGTCGCCATGAAATACTATGGGCTCTATGACTTCTCCTTCTAAATCGAGTAACGTTTCCATGGACACGACAGGATTTTCTTTTGGGATACGACAATCACATTTCCGATCCACTAATCCGTATTTACTGCATCCCTCACTAATACACATTGACGAATTCATACGGAAATTGCGTCGCTATGAAATACTATGGGTTCTATGACTTCTCCTTCTAAATCGAGTATCGTTTCTATGGAAACGACTGGCTTTTCTTTTGCGATACGAGTATCTCCCTCTCGATGCACTAATCCTTCTTTACTGCATCCCTCACTCCCACTCATTGACGAATTCACACGGAAATTGCGTCGCCATGAAATACTATGGGCTCTATGACTTCTCCTTCTAAATCGAGTAACGTTTCTATGGACACGACAGGATTTTCTTTTGGGATACGACAATCACATTTCCGATCCACTAATCCGTCTTTACTGCATCCCTCACTAATACACATTGACGAATTCATACGGAAATTGCGTCGCTATGAAATACTATGGGTTCTATGACTTCTCCTTCTAAATCGAGTATCGTTTCTATGGAAACGACTGGCTTTTCTTTTGCGATACGAGTATCTCCCTCTCGATGCACTAATCCTTCTTTACTGCATCCCTCACTCCCACTCATTGACGAATTCACACGGCAATTGCGTCGCCATGAAATACTATGGGCTCAATGACTTCTCCTTCTAAATCGAGTAACGTTTCTATGGACACGACAGGATTTTCTTTTGGGATACGACAATCACATTTCCGATCCACTAATCCGTCTTTACTGCATCCCTCACTAATACATATTGACGAATTCATACGGAAATTGCGTCGCTATGAAATACTATGTGTTCTATGACTTCTCCTTCTAAATCGAGTATCGTTTCTATGGAAACGACTGGCTTTTCTTTTGCGATACGAGTATCTCCCTCTCGATGCACTAATCCTTCTTTACTGCATCCCTCACTCCCACTCATTGACGATTTCACACGGAAATTGCGTCGCCATGAAATACTATGGGTTCTATGACTTCTCCTTCTAAATCGAGTAACGTTTCTATGGAAACGACAGGATTTTCTTTTGGGATACGTCAATCACATTTCCGAACCACTAATCCGTCTTTACTTTCAACCCTCACTAATACACATTGACGAAGTCATACGGAAATTGCGTCGCTATGAAATACTATGGCTTCTATGACTACTCCTTCTAAATAGAGTAACGTTTCTATGGACACGACAGGATTTTCTTTTGGGATACGACAATCACATTTCCGATCCACTACTCCGTCTTTTACTGCATCCCTCACTAATACACATTGACGAATTCATACGGAAATTGCGTCGCTATGAAATACTATGGGTTCTATGACTTCTCCTTCTAAATCGAGTATCGTTTCTATGGAAACGACTGGCTTTTCTTTTGCAATACGAGTATCTCCCTCTCGATGCACTAATCCTTCCTTACTGCATCCCTCACTCCCACTCATTGACGATTTCACACGGAAATTGCGTCGCCATGAAATACTATGGGTTCTATGACTTCTCCTTCTAAATCGAGTAACGTTTCTATGGACACGACAGGATTTTCTTTTGGGATACGACAATCACATTTCCGAACCACTAATCCGTCTTTACTGCATCCCTCACTAATACACATTGACGAATTCATACGGAAATTGAGTCGCTATGAAATACTATGGCTTCTATGACTACTCCTTCTAAATAGAGTAACGTTTCTATGGACACGACAGGATTTTCTTTTGGGATACGACAATCACATTTCCGATCCACTAATCCGTCTTTTACTGCATCCCTCACTAATACACATTGACGAATTCATACGGAAATTGCGTCGCTATGAAATACTATGGGTTCTATGACTTCTCCTTCTAAATCGAATATCGTTTCCATGGAAACGACTGGCTTTTCTTTTGCAATACGAGTATCTCCCTCTCGATGCACTAATCCTTCTTTACTGCATCCCTCACTCCCACTCATTGACGAATTCACACGGAAATTGCGTCGCCATGAAATACTATGGGTTCTATGACTTCTCCTTCTAAATCGAGTAACGTTTCTATGGAAACGACAGGATTTTCTTTTGGGATACGACAATCACATTTCCGATCCACTAATCCGACTTTACTGCATCCCTCACTAATACACATTGACGATTTCATACGGAAATTGCGTCGCTATGAAATACTATGGCTTCTATGACTTCTCCTTCTAAATCGAGTATCGTTTCTATGGAAACGACTGGGTTTTCTTTTGCGATACGAGTATCTCCCTCTCGATGCACTAATCCTTCTTTACTGCATCCCTCACTCCCACTCATTGAAGAATTCACACGGAAATTGCGTCGCCATGAAATACTATGGGCTCTATGACTTCTCCTTCTAAATCGAGTAACGTTTCTATGGACACGACCGGATTATCTTTTGGGATACGACAATCACATTTCCGAACCACTAATCCGTCTTTACTGCATCCCTCACTAATACACATTGACGAATTCATACGGAAATTGCGTCGCTATGAAATACTATGGGTTCTATGACTTCTCCTTCTAAATCGAGTATCGTTTCTATGGAAACGACTGGCTTTTCTTTTGCGATACGAGTATCTCCCTCTCGATGCACTAATCCTTCTTTACTGCATCCCTCACTCCCACTCATTGACGAATTCACACGGAAATTGCGTCGCCATGAAATACTATGGGCTCTATGACTTCTCCTTCTAAATCGAGTAACGTTTCTATGGACACGACAGGATTTTCTTTTGGGATACGACAATCACATTTCCGATCCACTAATCCGTCTTTACTGCATCCCTCACTAATACACATTGACGAATTCGTACGGAAATTGCGTCGCTATGAAATACTATGGGTTCTATGACTTCTCCTTCTAAATCGAGTAACGTTTCTATGGACACGACAGGATTTTCTTTTGGGATACGACAATCACATTTCCGATCCACTAATCCGTCTTTACTGCATCCCTCACTAATACACATTGACGAATTCGTACGGAAATTGCGTCGCTATGAAATACTATGGGCTCTATGAATTCTCCTTCTAAATCGAGTAACGTTTCTATGGACACGACAGGATTTTCTTTTGGGATACGACAATCACATTTCCGATCCACTAATCCGTCTTTACTGCATCCCTCACTAATACACATTGACGAATTCGTACGGAAATTGCGTCGCTATGAAATGCTATGGGCTCTATGACTTCTCCTACTAAATCGAGTAACGTTTCTATGGACACGACAGGATTTTCTTTTGGGATACGACAATCACATTTCCGATCCACTAATCCGTCTTTACTGCATCCCTCACTAATACACATTGACGAATTCGTACGGAAATTGCGTCGCTTTGAAATACTATGGGTTCTATGACTTCCCCTTCTAAATCGAGTATCGTTTCTATGGAAACGACTGGCTTTTCTTTTGCGATACGAGTATTTCCCTCTCGATGCACTAATCCATCTTTACTGCATCCCTCACTCCCACTCATTGACGATTTCACACGGAAATTGCGTCGCCATGAAATACTATGGGTTCTATGACTTCTCCTTCTAAATCGAGTAACGTTTCTATGGAAACGACAGGATTTTCTTTTGGGACACGACAATCACATTTCCGATCCACTAATCCGTCTTTACTGCATCCCTCACTAATACACATTGACGAATTCATACGGAAATTGCGTCGCTATGTAATACTATGGCTTCTATGACTACTCCTTCTAAATCGAGTAACGTTTCTATGGACACGACAGGATTTTCTTTTGGGATACGACAATCACATTTCCGATCCACTAATCCGTCTTCACTGCATCCCTCACTAATACACATTGACGAATTCATACGGAAATTGCGTCGCCATGAAATACTATGGGTTCTATGACTTCTCCTTCTAAATCGAGTAACGTTTCTATGGAAACGACAGGATTTTCTTTTGGGATACGACAATCACATTTCCGATCCACTAATCCGACTTTACTGCATCCCTCACTAATACACATTGACGATTTCATACGGAAATTGCGTCGCTATGAAATACTATGGCTTCTATGACTTCTCCTTCTAAATCGAGTATCGTTTCTATGGAAACGACTGGGTTTTCTTTTGCGATACGAGTATCTCCCTCTCGATGCACCAATCCTTCTTTACTGCATCCCTCACTCCCACTCATTGAAGAATTCACACGGAAATTGCGTCGCCATGAAATACTATGGGCTCTATGACTTCTCCTTCTAAATCGAGTAACGTTTCTATGGACACGACCGGATTATCTTTTGGGATACGACAATCACATTTCCGAACCACTAATCCGTCTTTACTGCATCCCTCACTAATACACATTGACGAATTCATACGGAAATTGCGTCGCTATGAAATACTATGGGTTCTATGACTTCTCCTTCTAAATCGAGTATCGTTTCTATGGAAACGACTGGCTTTTCTTTTGCGATACGAGTATCTCCCTCTCGATGCACTAATCCTTCTTTACTGCATCCCTCACTCCCACTCATTGACGAATTCACACGGAAATTGCGTCGCCATGAAATACTATGGGCTCTATGACTTCTCCTTCTAAATCGAGTAACGTTTCTATGGACACGACAGGATTTTCTTTTGGGATACGACAATCACATTTCCGATCCACTAATCCGTCTTTACTGCATCCCTCACTAATACACATTGACGAATTCGTACGGAAATTGCGTCGCTATGAAATACTATGGGTTCTATGACTTCTCCTTCTAAATCGAGTAACGTTTCTATGGACACGACAGGATTTTCTTTTGGGATACGACAATCACATTTCCGATCCACTAATCCGTCTTTACTGCATCCCTCACTAATACACATTGACGAATTCGTACGGAAATTGCGTCGCTATGAAATACTATGGGCTCTATGAATTCTCCTTCTAAATCGAGTAACGTTTCTATGGACACGACAGGATTTTCTTTTGGGATACGACAATCACATTTCCGATCCACTAATCCGTCTTTACTGCATCCCTCACTAATACACATTGACGAATTCGTACGGAAATTGCGTCGCTATGAAATGCTATGGGCTCTATGACTTCTCCTACTAAATCGAGTAACGTTTCTATGGACACGACAGGATTTTCTTTTGGGATACGACAATCACATTTCCGATCCACTAATCCGTCTTTACTGCATCCCTCACTAATACACATTGACGAATTCGTACGGAAATTGCGTCGCTTTGAAATACTATGGGTTCTATGACTTCCCCTTCTAAATCGAGTATCGTTTCTATGGAAACGACTGGCTTTTCTTTTGCGATACGAGTATTTCCCTCTCGATGCACTAATCCATCTTTACTGCATCCCTCACTCCCACTCATTGACGATTTCACACGGAAATTGCGTCGCCATGAAATACTATGGGTTCTATGACTTCTCCTTCTCAATCGAGTATCGTTTATATGGAAACGACTGGCTTTTCTTTTGCAATACGAGTATCTCCCTCTCGATGCACTAATCCTTCCTTACTGCATCCCTCACTCCCACTCATTGACGATTTCACACGGAAATTGCGTCGCCATGAAATACTATGGGTTCTATGTCTTCTCCTTCTAAATCGAGTAACGTTTCTATGGACACGACAGGATTTTCTTTTGGGATACGACAATCACATTTCCGAACCACTAATCCGTCTTTACTGCATCCCTCACTAATACACATTGACGAATTCATACGGAAATTGAGTCGCTATGAAATACTATGGCTTCTATGACTACTCCTTCTAAATAGAGTAACGTTTCTATGGACACGACAGGATTTTCTTTTGGGATACGACAATCACATTTCCGATCCACTAATCCGTCTTTTACTGCATCCCTCACTAATACACATTGACGAATTCATACGGAAATTGCGTCGCTATGAAATACTATGGGTTCTATGACTTCTCCTTCTAAATCGAGTATCGTTTCCATGGAAACGACTGGCTTTTCTTTTGCAATACGAGTATCTCCCTCTCGATGCACTAATCCTTCTTTACTGCATCCCTCACTCCCACTCATTGACGAATTCACACGGAAATTGCGTCGCCATGAAATACTATGGGTTCTATGACTTCTCCTTCTAAATCGAGTAACGTTTCTATGGAAACGACAGGATTTTCTTTTCGGATACGACAATCACATTTCCGATCCACTAATCCGACTTTACTGCATCCCTCACTAATACACATTGACGATTTCATACGGAAATTGCGTCGCTATGAAATACTATGGCTTCTATGACTTCTCCTTCTAAATCGAGTATCGTTTCTATGGAAACGACTGGGTTTTCTTTTGCGATACGAGTATCTCCCTCTCGATGCACTAATCCTTCTTTACTGCATCCCTCACTCCCACTCATTGAAGAATTCACACGGAAATTGCGTCGCCATGAAATACTATGGGCTCTATGACTTCTCCTTCTAAATCGAGTAACGTTTCTATGGACACGACCGGATTATCTTTTGGGATACGACAATCACATTTCCGAACCACTAATCCGTCTTTACTGCATCCCTCACTAATACACATTGACGAATTCATACGGAAATTGCGTCGCTATGAAATACTATGGGTTCTATGACTTCTCCTTCTAAATCGAGTATCGTTTCTATGGAAACGACTGGCTTTTCTTTTGCGATACGAGTATCTCCCTCTCGATGCACTAATCCTTCTTTACTGCATCCCTCACTCCCACTCATTGACGAATTCACACGGAAATTGCGTCGCCATGAAATACTATGGGCTCTATGACTTCTCCTTCTAAATCGAGTAACGTTTCTATGGACACGACAGGATTTTCTTTTGGGATACGACAATCACATTTCCGATCCACTAATCCGTCTTTACTGCATCCCTCACTAATACACATTGACGAATTCGTACGGAAATTGCGTCGCTATGAAATACTATGGGTTCTATGACTTCTCCTTCTAAATCGAGTAACGTTTCTATGGACACGACAGGATTTTCTTTTGGGATACGACAATCACATTTCCGATCCACTAATCCGTCTTTACTGCATCCCTCACTAATACACATTGACGAATTCGTACGGAAATTGCGTCGCTATGAAATACTATGGGCTCTATGAATTCTCCTTCTAAATCGAGTAACGTTTCTATGGACACGACAGGATTTTCTTTTGGGATACGACAATCACATTTCCGATCCACTAATCCGTCTTTACTGCATCCCTCACTAATACACATTGACGAATTCGTACGGAAATTGCGTCGCTATGAAATGCTATGGGCTCTATGACTTCTCCTACTAAATCGAGTAACGTTTCTATGGACACGACAGGATTTTCTTTTGGGATACGACAATCACATTTCCGATCCACTAATCCGTCTTTACTGCATCCCTCACTAATACACATTGACGAATTCGTACGGAAATTGCGTCGCTTTGAAATACTATGGGTTCTATGACTTCTCCTTCTAAATCGAGTAACGTTTCTATGGAAACGACAGGATTTTCTTTTGGGACACGACAATCACATTTCCGATCCACTAATCCGTCTTTACTGCATCCCTCACTAATACACATTGACGAATTCATACGGAAATTGCGTCGCTATGTAATACTATGGCTTCTATGACTACTCCTTCTAAATCGAGTAACGTTTCTATGGACACGACAGGATTTTCTTTTGGGATACGACAATCACATTTCCGATCCACTAATCCGTCTTCACTGCATCCCTCACTAATACACATTGACGAATTCATACAGAAATTGCGTCGCTATGAAATACTATGGGTTCTATGACTTCTCCTTCTAAATCGAGTATCGTTTCTTTGGAAACGACTGGCTTTTCTTTGCAATACGAGTATCTCCCTCTCGATGCACTAATCCTTCTTTACTGCATCCCTCACTCCCACTCATTGACGAATTCACACGGAAATTGCGTGGCAATGAAATACTATGGGTTCTATGACTTCTCCTTCTAAATCGAGTAACGTTTCTATGGAAACGACAGGATTTTCTTTTGGGATACGTCAATCACATTTCCGATCCATTAATCCGTCTTTACTGCATCCCTCACTAATACACATTGACGAATTCATACGGAAATTGCGTCGCTATGAAATACTATGGCTTCTATGACTTCTCCTTCTAAATCGAGTAACGTTTCTATGGACACGACAGGATTTTCTTTTGGGATACGACAATCACATTTCCGATCCACTAATCCGTCTTTTACTGCATCCCTCACTAATACACATTGACGAATTCATACGGAAATTGCGTCGCTATGAAATACTATGGGTTCTATGACTTCTCCTTCTAAATCGAGTATCGTTTCTATGGAAACGACTGGCTTTTCTTTTGCAATACGAGTATCTCCCTCTCGTTGCACTAATCCTTCTTTACTGCATCCCTCACTCCCACTCATTGACGAATTCACACGGAAATTGCGTCGCCATGAAATACTATGGGTTCTATGACTTCTCCTTCTAAATCGAGTAACGTTTCTATGGAAACGACAGGATTTTCTTTTGGGATACGACAATCACACTTCCGATCCACTAATCCGTCTTTACTGCATCCCTCACTAATACACATTGACGAATTCATACGGAAATTGCGTCGCTATGAAATACTATGGGTTCTATGACTTCTCCTTCTAAATCGAGTATCGTTTCTATGGAAACGACTGGCTTTTCTTTTGCGATACGAGTATCTCCCTCTCGATGCACTAATCCTTCTTTACTGCATCCCTGACTCACACTCATTGACGAATTCACACGGAAATTGCGCCGCCATGAAATACTATGGGCTCTATGACTTCTCCTTCTAAATCGAGTAACGTTTCTATGGATACGACAGGATTTTCTTTTGGGATACGACAATCACATTTCCGATCCACTAATCCGTCTTTACTGCATCCCTCACTAATACACATTGACGAATTCATACGGAAATTGCTTCGCTACGAAATACTATGGGTTCTATGACTTCTCCTTCTAAATCGAGTATCGTTTCTATGGAAACGACTGGCTTTTCTTTTGCGATACGAGTATCTCCCTCTCGATGCGCTAATCCTTCTTTACTGCATCCCTCACTCCCACTCATTGACGAATTCTCACGGAAATTGCGTCGCCATGAAATACTATGGGCTCTATGACTTCTCCTTCTAAATCGAGTAACGTTTCTATGGACACGACAGGATTTTCTTTTGGGATACGACAATCACATTTCCGATCCACTAATCCGTCTTTACTGCATCCCTCACTAATACACATTGACGAATTCATACGGAAATTGCGTCGCTATGAAATACTATGTGTTCTATGACTTCTCCTTCTAAATCGAGTATCGTTTCTATGGAAACGACTGGCTTTTCTTTTGCGATACGAGTATCTCCCTCTCGATGCACTAATCCTTCTTTACTGCATCCCTCACTCCCACTCATTGACGAATTCACACGGAAATTGCGTCGCCATGAAATACTATGGGCTCTATGACTTCTCCTTCTAAATCGAGTAACGTTTCTATGGACACGACAGGATTTTCTTTTGGGATACGACAATCACATTTCCGATCCACTAATCCGTCTTTACTGCATCCCTCACTAATACACCTTGACGAATTCGTACGGAAATTGCGTCGCTATGAAATACTATGGGTTCTATGACTTCTCCTTGTAAATCGAGTAACGTTTCAATGGACACGACAGGATTTTCTTTTGGGATACGACAATCACATTTCCGATCCACTAATCCGTCTTTACTGCATCCCTCACTAATACACATTGACGAATTCGTACGGAAATTGCGTCGCTATGAAATATTATGGGCTCTATGACTTCTCCTTCTAAATCGAGTAACGTTTCTATGGACACGACAGGATTTTCTTTTGGGATACGACAATCACATTTCCGATCCACTAATCCGTCTTTACTGCATCCCTCACTAATACACATTGATGAATTCGTACGGAAATTGCGTCGCTATGAAATACTATGGGCTCTATGACTTCTCCTTCTAAATCGAGTAACGTTTCTATGGACACGACAGGATTTTCTTTTGGGATACGACAATCACATTTCCGATCCACTAATCCGTCTTTACTGCATCCCTCACTAATACACATTGACGAATTCATACGGAAATTGCGTCGCTTTGAAATACTATGGGTTCTATGACTTCTCCTTCTAAATCGAGTATCGTTTCTATGGAAACGACTGGCTTTTCTTTTGCGATACGAGTATCAACGTCTCGATGCACTAATCCTTCTTTACTGCATCCCTCACTCCCTCTCATTGACGATTTCACACGGAAATTGCGTCGCCATGAAATACTATGGGTTCTATGACTTCTCCTTCTAAATCGAGTAACGTTTCTATGGAAACGACAGGATTTTCTTTTGGGATACGACAATCACATTTCCGATCCACTAATCCGTTATTACTGCATCCCTCACTAATACACATTGACGAATTCATACGGAAATTGCGTCGCTATGAAATACTATGACTTCTATGACTACTCCTTCTAAATCGAGTAACGTTTCTATGGACACGACAGGATTTTCTTTTGGGATACGACAATCACATATCCGATCCAATAATCCGTCTTCACTGCATCCCTCACTAATACACATTGACGAATTCATACGGAAATTGCGTCGCTATGAAATACTATGGGTTCTATGACTTCTCCTTCTAAATCGAGTATCGTTTCTATGGAAACGACTGGCTTTTCTTTTGCAATACGAGTATCTCCCTCTCGATGCACTAATCCTTCTTTACTGCATCCCTCACTCCCACTCATTGACGAATTCACACGGAAATTGCGTCGCCATGAAATACTATGGGTTCTATGACTTCTCCTTCTAAATCGAGTAACGTTTCTATGGAAACGACAGGATTTTCTTTTGGGATACGTCAATCACATTTCCGATCCACTAATCCGTCTTTACTGCATCCCTCACTAATACACATTGACGAATTCATACGGAAATTGCGTCGCTATGAAATACTATGGGTTCTATGACTTCTCCTTCCAAATCGAGTAACGTTTCTATGGACACGACAGGATTTTCTTTTGGGATACGACAATCACATTTCCGATCCACTAATCCGTCTTTACTGCATCCCTCACTAATACACATTGACGAATTCATACGGAAATTGCGTCGCTATTAAATACTATGGGTTCTATGACTTCTCTTTCTAAATCGAGTATCGTTTCTATGGAAACGATTGGCTTTTCTTTTGCGATACGAGTATCTCCCTCTCGATGCACTAATCCTTCTTTACTCCATCCCTCACTCCCACTCGTTGACGAATTCACACGAAAAATTGCGTCGCTATGAAATACTATCGGTTCTATGACTTCTCATTCTAAATCGAGTAACGTTTCTATGGACACGACAGGATTTTCTTTTGGGATACGACAATTACATTTCCGATCCACTAATCCGTCTTTACTGCATCCCTCACTAATACACATTGACGAATTCATACGGAAATTGCGTCGCTATGAAATACTATGGGTTCTATGACTTCTCCTTCTAAATCAAGTATCGTTTCTATGGAAACGACTGGCTTTTCTTTTGCGATACGAGTACCTCCCTCTCGATGCACTAATCCTTCTTTACTGCATCCCTCACTCCCACTCATTGACGAATTCACACGGAAATTGCGTTGCTATGAAATACTAAGGGTTCTATGACTTCTCCTTCCTAATCGAGTAACGTTTCTATGGAAACGACAGGATTTTCTTTTGGGATACGACAATCACATTTCCGATTCACTAATCCGTCTTTACTGCATCCCTCACTAATACACATTGACGAATTCATACGGAAATTGCGTCGCTATGAAATACTATGGCTTCTGTGACTTCTCCTTCTAAATCGAGTATCGTTTCTATGCAAACGACTGGCTTTTCTTTTGCGATACGGGTATCTCCCTCTCGATGCACTAATCCTTCTTTACTGCATCCCTCACTCCCACTCATTGACGAATTCACACGGAAATTGCGTCGCCATGAAATACTATGGGCTCTATGACTTCTCCTTCTAAATCGAGTAACGTTTCTATGGACACGACAGGATTTTCTTTTGGGATACGAATATCACATTTCCGATCCACTAATCTGACTTTACTGCATCCCTCACTAATACACATTGACGAGTTCATACGGAAATTGCGTCGCTATGAAATACTATGGCTTCTATGACTTCTCCTTCTAAATCGAGTATCGTTTCTATGGAAACGACTGGCTTTTCTTTTGCGATACGAGTATCTCCCTCTCGATGCACTAATCCTTCTTTACTGCATCCCTCACTCCCTCCCATTGACGAATTCATACGGAAATTGCGTCGCCATGAAATACTATGGGCTCTATGACTTCTCCTTCTAAATCGAGTAACGTTTCTATGGACACGACAGGATTATCTTTTGGGATACGACAATCACATTTCCGATCCACTAATCCGTCTTTACTGCATCCCTCACTAATACACATTGACGAATTCATACGGAAATTGCGTCGCTATGAAATACTATGGGTTCTATGACTTCTCCTTCTAAATCGAGTATCGTTTCTATGGAAACGACTGGCTTTTCTTTTGCGATACGAGTATCTCCCTCTCGATGCACTAATCCTTCTTTACTGCATCCCTCACTCCCACTCATTGACGAATTCACACGGAAATTGCGTCGCTATGAAATACTATGGGTTCTATGACTTCTCCTTCTAAATCGAGTAACGTTTCTATGGACACGACAGGATTTTCTTTTGGGATACGACAATCACATTTCCGATCCACTAATCCGTCTTTACTGCATCCCTCACGAATACACATTGACGAATTCATACGGAAATTGCGTCGCTATGAAATACTATGGGTTCTATGACTTCACCTTCTAAATCGAGTATCGTTTCTATGGAAACGACTGGCTTTTCTTTTGCGATACGAGTAACTCCCTCTCGATGCACTAATCCTTCTTTACTGCATCCCTCACTCCCACTCATTGACGAATTCACACGGAAATTGCGTCGCTATGAAATACTATGGGTTCTATGACTTCTCCTTCTAAATCGAGTAACGTTTCTATGGAAACGACAGGATTTTCTTTTGGGATACGACAATCACATTTCCGATCCACTAATCCGTCTTTACTGCATCCCTCACTAATACACATTGACGAATTCATACGGAAATTGCGTCGCTATGAAATACTATGGGTTCTATGACTTCTCCTTCTAAATCGAGTATCGTTTCTATGGAAACGACTGGCTTTTCTTTTGCGATACGAGTATCTCCCTCTCGATGCACTAATCCTTCTTTACTGCATCCCTCACTCCCACTCATTGACGAATTCACACGGAAATTGCGTCGCCATGAAATACTATGGGCTCTATGACTTCTCTTTCTAAATCGAGTAACGTTTCTATGGACACGACAGGATTTTCTTTTGGGATACGACAATCACATTTCCGATCCACTAATCCGTCTTTACTGCATCCCTCACTAATACACATTGACGAATTCATACGGAAATTGCGTCGCTATGAAATACTATGGCTTCTATGACTTCTCCTTCTAAATCGAGTATCGTTTCTGTGGAAACGACAGGCTTTTCTTTAGCGATACGAGCATCTCCCTCTCGATGCACTAATCCTTCTTTACTGCATCCCTCACTCCCACTCATTTACGAATTCACACGGAAATTGCGTCGCCATGAAATACTATGGGTTCTATGACTTCTCCTTCTAAATCGAGTAACGTTTCTATGGAAACGACAGGATTTTCTTTTGGGATACGACAATCACATTTCCGATCCACTAATCCGTCTTTACTGCATCCCTCACTAATACACGTTGACGAATTCATACGGAAATTGCGTCGCCATGAAATACTATGGGTTCTATGACTTCTCCTTCTAAATCGAGTATCGTTTCTATGGAAACGACTGGCTTTTCTCTTGCGATACGAGTATCTCCCTCTCGATGCACTAATCCTTCTTTACTGCATCCCTCACTGCCACTCATTGACGAATTCACACGGAAATTGCGTCGCCATGAAATGCTATGGGTTCTATGACTTCTCCTTCTAAATCGAGTAACGTTTCAATGGAAACGACAGGATTTTCTTTTGGGATACGACAATCACATTTCCGATCCACTAATCCGTCTTTACTGCATCCCTCACTAATACACGTTGACGAATTCATACGGAAATTGCGTCGCCATGAAATACTATGGGTTCTATGACTTCTCCTTCTAAATCGAGTATCGTTTCTATGGAAACGACTGGCTTTTCTCTTGCGATACGAGTATCTCCCTCTCGATGCACTAATCCTTCTTTACTGCATCCCTCACTCCCACTCATTGACGAATTCACACGGAAATTGCGTCGCCATGAAATGCTATGGGTTCTATGACTTCTCCTTCTAAATCGAGTAACGTTTCTATGGAAACGAAAGGATTTTCTTTTGGGATACGACAATCACATTTCCGATCCACTAATCCGTCTTTACTGCATCCCTCACTAATACACATTGACGAATTCATACGGAAATTGCGTCGCCATGAAATACTATGGGTTCTATGACTTCTCCTTCTAAATCGAGTATCGTTTCTATGGAAACGACTGGCTTTTCTTTTGCGATACGAGTATCTCCCTCTCGATGCACTAATCCTTCTTTATGCATCCCTCACTCCCACTCATTGACGAAATCACACGGAAATTGCGTCGCCATGAAATACTATGGGCTCTATGACTTCTCCTTCTAAATCGAGTAACGTTTCTATGGACACGACAGGATTTTCTTTTGGGATACGACAATCACATTTCCGATCCACTAACCCGTCTTCACTGCATCCCTCACTAATACACATTGTCGAATTCATACGGAAATTGCGTCGCTATGAAATACTAAGGCTTCTATGACTTCTCCTTCTAAATCGAGTATCGTTTCTATGGAAACGACTGGCTTTTCTTTTGCGATACGAGTATCTCCCTCTCGATGCACTAATCCTTCTTTACTGCATCCCTCACTCCCACTCATTGACGAATTCACACGGAAATTGCGTCGCCATGAAATACTATGGGCTCTATGACTTCTCCTTCTAAATCGAGTAACGTTTCTATGGACACGACAGGATTTTCTGTTGGGATACGACAATCACATTTCCGATCCACTAATCCGTCTTTACTGCATCCCTCACTAATACACATTGACGAATTCATACGGAAATTGCGTCGCTATGAAATACTATGGGTTCTATGACTTCTCCTTCTAAATCGAGTATCGTTTCTACGGAAACGACTGGCTTTTCTTTTGCGATACGAGTATCTCCCTCTCGATGCACTAATCCTTCTTTACTGCATGCCTCACTCCCACTCATTGACGAATTCACACGGAAATTGCGTCGCCATGAAATACTATGGGTTCTATGACTTCTCCTTCTAAATCGAGTAACGTTTCTATGGAAACGACAGGATTTTCATTTGGGATACGACAATCACATTTCCGATCCACTAATCTGTCTTTACTGCATCCCTCACTAATACACATTGGCGAATTCATACGGAAATTGCGTCGCTATGAAATACTATGGGTTCTATGACATCTCCTTCTAAATCGAGTATCGTTTCTATGGAAACGACTGGCCTTTCTTTTGCGATACGAGTATCTCCCTCTCGATGCACTAATCCTTCTTTACTGCATCCCTCACTCCCACTCATTGACGAATTCACACGGAAATTGCGTCGCTATGAAATACTATGGGTTCTATGACTTCTCCTTCCAAATCGAGTAACGTTTCTATGGATACGACAGGATTTTCTTTTGGGATACGACAATCACATTTCCGATCCACTAATCCGTCTTTACTGCATCCCTCACTAATACACATAGAAGAATTCATACGGAAATTGCGTCGCTATGAAATACTATGGCTTTTATGACTTCTCCTTCTAAATCGAGTAACGTTTCTATGGACACGACAGGATTTTCTTTTGGGATACGACAATCACATTTCCGATCCACTAATCCGTCTTTACTGCATCCCTCACTAATACACATTGACGAATTCATACGGAAATTGCGTCGCTATGAAATACTATGGGTTCTATGACTTCTCCTTCTAAATCGAGTATCGTTTCTATGGAAACGACTGGCTTTTCTTTTGCGATACGAGTATCTCCCTCTCGATGCACTAATCCTTCTTTACTGCATCTCTCACTCCCACTCATTGACGAATTCACACGGAAATTGCGTCGCCATGAAATACTATGAGCTCTATGACTTCTCCTTCTAAATCGAGTAACGTTTCTATGGACACGACAGGATTTTCTTTTGGGATTCGACAATCACATTTCCGATCCACTAATCCGTCTTTACTGCATCCCTCACTAATACACATTGACGAATTCATACGGAAATTGCGTCGCTATGAAATACTATGTGTTCTATGACTTCTCTTTCTAAATCGAGTATCGTTTCTATGGAAACGACTGGCTTTTCTTTTGCGATACGAGTATCTCCCTCTCGATGCACTAATCCTTCTTTACTGCATCCCTCACTCCTACTCATTGACGAATTCACACGGAAATTGCGTCGCCATGAAATACTTTGGGCTCTATGACTTCTCCTTCTAAATCGAGAAACGTTTCTATGGACACGACAGGATTTTCTTTTGGGATACGACAATCACATTTCCGATCCACTAATCCGTCTTTACTGCATCCCTCACTAATACACATTGACGAATTCGTACGGAAATTGCGTCGCTATGAAATACTATGTGTTCTATGACTTCTCCTTCTAAATCGAGTAACGTTTCTATGGACACGACAGGATTTTCTTTTGGGATACGACAATCACATTTCAGATCCACTAATCCGTCTTTACTGCATCCCTCACTAATACAGATTGACGAATTCGTACAGAAATTGCGTGGCTATGAAACACTATGTGTTCTGTGACTTGTCCTTCTAAATCGAGTATCGTTTCTATGGAAACGACTGGCTTTTCCTTTGCGATACGAGTATCTCCCTCTCGATGCACTAATCCTTCTTTACTGCATCCCTCACTCCCACTCATTGACGAATTCACACGGAAATTGCGTCGCCATGAAATACTATGGGCTCTATGACTTCTCCTTCTAAATCGAGTAACGTTTCTATGGACACGAGAGGATTTTCTTTTGGGATACAACAATCACATTTCCGATCCACTAATCCGTCTTTCCTGCATCCCTCACTAATACACATTGACGAATTCATATGGAAATTGCGTCGCTATGAAATACTATGGGCTCTATGACTTCTCCTTCTAAATCGAGTATCGTTTCTATGGAAACGACTGGCTTTTCTTTTGCGATACGAGTATCTCCCTCTCGATGCACTAATCCTTCTTTACTGCATCCCTCACTCCCACTCATTGACGAATTCACACGGAAATTGCGTCGCCATGAAATACTATGGGCTCTATGACTTCTCCTTCTAAATCGAGTAACGTTTCTATGGACACGACAGGATTTTCTTTTGGGATACGACAATCACATTTCCGATCCACTAATCCGTCTTTACTGCATCCCTCACTAATACACATTGACGAATTCTTACGGAAATTGCGTCGATATGAAATACTATGGGTTCTATGACTTCTCCTTCTAAATCGAGTAACGTTTCTATGGACACGACAGGACTTTCTTTTGGGATACGACAATCACATTTCCGATCCACTAATCCGTCTTTACTGCATCCCTCACTAATACACATTGACGAATTCGTACGGAAATTGCGTCGCTATGAAATGCTATGGCTTCTATGACTTCTCCTTCTAAATCGAGTAACGTTTCTATGGACACGACAGGATTTTCTTTTGGGATACGATAATCACATTTCCGATCCACTAATCCGTCTTTACAGCATCCCTCACTAATACACATTGACGAATTCGTACGGAAATTGCGTCGCTATGAAATACTATGGCTTCTATGACTTCTCCTTCTAAATCGAGTAACGTTTCTACGGACACGGCAGGATTTTCTTTTGGGATACGACAATCACATTTCCGATCCACTAATCCGTCTTTACTGCATCCCTCACTAATACACATTGACGAATTCGTACGGAAATTGCGTCGCTTTGAAATACTATGGGTTCTATGACTTCTCCTTCTAAATGGAGTATCGTTTCTATGGACACGACAGGATTTTCTTTTGGGATACGAGAATCACATTTCCGATCCACTAATCCGTCTTTACTGCATCCCTCACTAATACACATTGACGAATTCGTACGGAAATTGCGTCGCTATGAAATAGTATGGCTTCTATGACTTCTCCTTCTAAATCGAGTAACGTTTCTATGGACACGACAGGATTTTCTTTTGGGATACGACAATCACATTTCCGATCCACTAATCCGTCTTTACTGCATCCCTCACTAATACACATTGACGAATTCGTACGGAAATTGCGTCGCTTTGAAATACTATGGGTTCTATGACTTCTCCTTCTAAATCGAGTAACGTTTCTATGGACACGACAGGATTTTCTTTTTTGATACGACAATCACATTTCCGATCCACTAATCCGTCTTTACTGCATCCCTCACTAATACACATTGACGAATTCGTACGGAAATTGCGTCGCTTTGAAATACTATGGGTTCTATGACTTCTCCTTCTAAATCGAGTAACGTTTCTATGGACACGACAGGATTTTCTTTTGGGATACGACAATCACATTTCCGATCCACTAATCCGTCTTTACTGCATCCCTCACTAATACACATTGACGAATTCGTACGGAAATTGCGTCGCTATGAAATACTATGGGCTCTATGACTTCTCCTTCTAAATCGAGTAACGTTTCTATGGAAACGACAGGATTTTCTTTTTTGATACGACAATCACATTTCCGATCCACTAATCCGTTTTTACTGCATCCCTCACTAATACACATTGACGAATTCGTACGGAAATTGCGTCGCTATGAAATACTATGGGTTCTATGACTTCTCCTTCTAAATCGAGTATCGACTCTATGGAAACGACTGGCTTTTCTTTTGCGATACGAGTATCTCCCTCTCGATCGACTAATCCTTCTTTACTGCATCCCTCACTCCCACTCATTGACGAATTCACATTGAAATTGCGTCGCCATGATATACTATGGGCTCTATGACTTCTCCTTCTAAATCGAGTAACGTTTCTATGGACACGACAGGATTTTCTTTTGGGATACGACAATCACATTTCCGATCCACTAATCCGTCTTTACTGCATCCCTCACTAATACACATTGACGGATTCGTACGGAAATTGCGTCGCTATGAAGTACTATGGGTTCTATGACTTCTCCTTCTAAATCGAGTAACGTTTCTATGGACACGACAGGATTTTCTTTTGGGATACGACAATCACATTTCCGATCCACTAATCCGTCTTTACTGCATCCCTCACTAATACACATTGACGAATTCATACGGAAATTGCGTCGCTCTGAAATACTATGGCTTCTATGACTTCTCCTTCTAAATCGAGTAACGTTTCTATGGACACGACAGGATTTTCTTTTGGGATACGACAATCACATTTCCGATCCACTAATCCGTCTTTACTGCATCCCTCACTAATACACATTGACGAATTCATACGGAAATTGCGTCGCTATGAAATACTATGGGTTCTATGACTTCTCCTTCTAAATCGAGTATCGTTTCTACGGAAACGACTGGCTTTTCTTTTGCGATACGAGTATCTCCCTCTCGATGCACTAATCCTTCTTTACAGCATCCCTCACTCCCACTCATTGACGAATTCACACGGAAATTGCGTCGCTATGAAATACTATGGGTTCTATGACTTCTCCTTCTAAATCGAGTAACGTTTCTATGGACACGACAGGATTTTCTTTTGGGATACGACAATCACATTTCCGATCCACTAATCCGTCTTTACTGCATCCCTCACTAATACACATTGACGAATTCGTACGGAAATTGCGTCGCTATGAAATACTATGGGTTCTATGATTTCTCCTTCTAAATCGAGTAACGTGTCTATGGACACGACAGGATTTTCTTTTGGGATACGACAATCACATTTCCGATCCACTAATCCGTCTTTACTGCATCCCTCACTAATACACATTGACGAATTCATACGGAAATTGCGTCGCTATGAAATATTATGGCTTCTATGACTTCTCCTTCTAAATCGAGTAACGTTTCTATGGACACGACAGGATTTTCTTTTGGGATACGACAATCACATTTCCGATCCACTAATCCGTCTTTACTGCATCCCTCACTAACACACATTGACGAATTCACACGGAAATTTCGTCGCTATGAAATACTATGGGTTCTATGACTTCTCCTTCTAAATCGAGTATCGTTTCTATGGAAACGACTGGCTTTTCTTTTGCGATACGAGTATCTCCCTCTCGATCCACTAATCCTTCTTTACTACATCCCTCACTCCCACTCATTCACGAATTCTCACGGAAATTGCGTCGCTATGAAATACTAAGTGTTCTATGACTTCTCCTTCCAAATCGAGTAACGTTTCTATGGACACAACAGGATTTTCTTTCGGGATACGACAATCACATTTCCGATCCACTAATCCGTCTTTACTGCATCCCTCACTAATACACATTGACGAATTCATACGGAAATTGCGTCGCTATGAAATACTATGGGTTCTATGACTTCTCCTTCTAAATCGAGTAACGTTTCTATGGAAACGACAGGATTTTCTTTTGGGATACGACAATCACTTTTCCGATCCACTAATCCGTCTTTACTGCATCCCTCACTAATACACATTGACGAATTCACACGGAAAATGCGTCGCTATGAAAAACTATGGGTTCTATGACTTCTCCTTCTAAATCGAGTAACGTTTCTATGGACACGACAGGATTTTCTTTTCGGATACGACAATCACATTTCCGATCCACTAATCCGTCTTTACTGCATCCCTCACTAATACACATTGACGAATTCATACGGAAATTGCGTCGCTATGAAATACTATGGGTTCTATGACTTCTCCTTCCAAATCGTGTAACGTTTCTATGGATACGACAGGATTTTCTTTTGGGATACGACAATCACATTTCCGATCCACTAATTCGTCTTTACTGCATCCCTCACTAATACACATAGAAGAATTCATACGGAAATTGCGTCGCTATGAAATACTATGGGTTCTATGACTTCTCCTTCTAAATCGACTATCGTTTCTATGGAAACGACTGGCTTTTCTTTTGCGATACGAGTATCTCCCTCTCGATCCACTAATCCTTCTTTACTACATCCCTCACTCCCACTCATTGACGAATTCTCACGGAAATTGCGTCGCTATGAAATACTATGTGTTCTATGACTTCTCCTTCCAAATCGAGTAACGTTTCTATGGACACAACAGGATTTTCTTTCGGGATACGACAATCACATTTCCGATCCACTAATACGTCTTTACTGCATCCCTCACTAATACACATTGACGAATTCATACGGAAATTGCGTCGCTATGAAATGCTATGGGTTCTATGACTTCTCCTTCTAAATCGAGTAACGTTTCTATGGAAACGACAGGATTTTCTTTTGGGATACGACAATCACATTTCCGATCCTCTAATCCGTCTTTACTGCATCCCTCACTAATACACATTGACGAATTCATACGGAAATTGCGTCGCCATGAAATACTATGGGTTCTATGACTTCTCCTTCTAAATCGAGTAACGTTTCTATTGAAACGACAGGATTTTCTTTTGGGATACGACAATCACATTTCCGATCCACTAATCCGTCTTTACTGCATCCCTCACTAATACACATTGAAGAATTCATACGGAAATTGCGTCGCTATGAAATACTATGGGTTCTATGACTTCTCCTTCTAAATCGAGTATCGTTTCTATGGAATCGACTGGCTTTTCTTTTGCGATACGAGTATCTCCCTCTCGATCCACTAATCCTTCTTTACTGCATCCCTCACTCCCACTCATTGACGAATTCACACGGAAATTGCGTCGCTATGAAATACTATGGGTTCTATGACTTCTCCTTCTAAATCGAGTAACGTTTCTATGGACACGACAGGATTTTCTTTTGGGATACGACAATCACATTTCCGATCCACTAATCCGTCTTTACTGCATCCCTCACTAATACACATTGACGAATTCATACGGAAATTGCGTCGCTATGAAATACTATGGCCTCTATGACTTCTCTTTCTAAATCGAGTAACGTTTCTATGGACACGACAGGATTTTATTTTGGGATACGAAAATCACCTATAAGATCCACTAATCCGTCTTTACTGCATCCCTCACTAATACACATTGACGAATTCATACGGAAATTGCGTCGCTATGAAATACTATGGGTTCTATGACTTCTCCTTCTAAATCGAGTAACGTTTCTATGGAAACGACAGGATTTTCTTTTGGGATACGACAATCACATTTCCGATCCACTAATCCGTCTTTACTGCATCCCTCACTAATACACATTGACGAATTCATATGGAAATTGCGTCGCCATGAAATACATTGGGTTCTATGACTTCTCCTTCTAAATCGAGTAACGTTTCTATGGAAACGACAGGATTTTCTTTTGGGATACGACAATCACATTTCCGATCCACTAATCCGTCTTTACTGCATCCCTCAATAATACACATTGACGAATTCATACGGAAATTGCGTCGCTATGAAATACTATGGCTTCTATGACTTCTCCTCCTAAATCGGGTATCGTTTCTATGGACACGACAGGATTTTCTTTTGGGATACGACAATCACATTTCCGATCCACTAATCAGTCTTTACTGCATCCCTCACTAATACACATTGACGAATTCATACGGAAATTGCGTCGCTATGAAATACTATGAGTTCTATGACTTCTCCTTCTAAATCGAGTAACGTTTCTATGGAAACGACAGGATTTTCTTTTGGAATACGACAATCACATTTCCGATCCACTAATCCGTCTTTACTGCATCCCTCACTAATACACATTGACGAATTAATACGGAAATTGCGTCGCTATGATATACTATGGGTTCTATGACTTCTCCTTCTAATTCGAGTATCGTTTCTATGGAAACGACTGGCTTTTCTTTTGCGATACGAGTATCTCCCTCTCGATGCACTAATCCTTCTTTACTGCACCCCTCACTCCCACTCATTGACGAATTCACACGGAAATTGCGTCGCTATGAAATACTATGGGTTCTATTTCTTCTCCTTCTAAATCGAGTAACGTTTCTATGGACACGACAGGATTTTCTTTTGGGATACGACAATCACATTTCCGATCCACTAATCCGTCTTTACTGCATCTCTCACTAATACACATTGACGAATTCATACGGAAATTGCGTCGCTATGAAATACTATGGCTTCTATGACTTCTCCTACTAAATCGAGTAACGTTTCTATGGACACGACAGGATTTTCTTTTGGGATACGACAATCACATTTCCGATCCACTAATCCGTCTTTACTGCATCCCTCACTAATACACATTGACGAATTCATACGGAAATTGCGTCGCTATGAAATACTATGGCTTCTATGACTTCTCCTACTAAATCGAGTAACGTTTCTATGGACACGACAGGATTTTCTTTTGGGATACGACAATCACATTTCCGATCCACTAATCCGTCTTTACTGCATCCCTCACTAATACACATTGACGAATTCATACGGAAATTGCGTCACTATGAAACACTATGGGTCCTATGACTTCTCCTTCTAAATCGAGTAACGTTTCTATGAAAACGACAGGATTTTCTTTTGGGATACGACAATCACATTTCCGATCCACTAATCCGTCTTTACTGCATCCCTCACTAATACACATTGACGAATTCATACGGAAATTGCGTCGCTATGAAATACTATGTGTTCTATGACTTCTCCTTCTAAATCGAGTAACGTTTCTATGGAAACGACAGGATTTTCTTTTGGGATACGACAATCACATTTCCGATCCACTAATCCGTCTTTACTGCTTCCCTCACTAATACACATTGACGAATTCATACGGAAATTGCGTCGCTATGAAATACTATGGGTTCTATGACTTCTCCTTCTAAATCGAGTAACGTTTCTATGGAAACGACAGGATTTTCTTTTGGGATACGACAATCACATTTCCGATCCACTAATCCGTCTTTACTGCATCCCTCACTAATGCACTTTGACGAATTCACACGGAAATTGCGTCGCTATGAAATACTATGGGTTCTATGACTTCTCCTTCTAAATCGAGTATCGTTTCTATGGAAACGACTGGCTTTTCTTTTGCGATACGAGTATCTCCCTCTCGATGCACTAATCCTTCTTTACTGCATCCCTCACTCCCACTCATTGACGAATTCACACGGAAATTGCGTCGCCATGAAATACTATGGGTTCTATGACTTCTCCTTCTAAATCGAGTAACGTTTCTATGGACACGACAGGGTTCTCTTTTGGGATACGACAATCACATTTCCGATCCACTAATCCGTCTTTACTGCATCCCTCACTAATACACATTGACGAATTCATACGGAAATTGCGTCGCTTTGAAATACAATGTGTTCTATGACTTCTCCTTCTAAATCGAGTATCGTTTCTATGGAAACGACTGGCTTTTCTTTTGCGATACGAGTATCTCCCTCTCGATGCACTAATCCTTCTTTACTGCATCCCTCACTCCCACTCATTGACGAATTCACACGGAAATTGCGTCGCCATGAAATACTATGTGTTCAATGAATTCTCCTTCTAAATCGAGTAACGTTTCTATGGAAACGACAGGATTTTCTTTTGCGATACGACAATCACATTTCCGATCCACTAATCCGTCTTTACTGCATCCCTTACTAATACACATTGACGAAATCATACGGAAATTGCGTCGCTATGAAATACTATGGCTTCTATGACCTCTTCTTCTAAATCGAGTAACGTTTCTATGGACACGACAGGATTTTCTTTTGGGATACGACAATCACATTTCCGATCCACTAATCCGTCTTTACTGCATCCCTCACTAATACACATTGACGAATTCATACGGAAATTGCGTCGCTATGAAATACTATGGGTTCTATGAAAATGGATCTGAGCACTATGGGACTCAACTGCTGAGGTCATCAGTCCCCTAGAACTTAGAACTAGTTAAACCTAACTAACCTAAGGACATCACAAAC
This sequence comes from Schistocerca piceifrons, assembly GCF_021461385.2. NCBI lineage: Eukaryota > Metazoa > Arthropoda > Insecta > Orthoptera > Acrididae > Schistocerca > Schistocerca piceifrons. The sequence goes on along the minus strand of NW_025727551.1, from coordinate 401,540 downwards.
ATCCATGCCCGAGGCAGGATTCGAACCTGCGACCGTAGCGGTCTTGCGGTTCCAGACTGCAGCGCCTTTAACCGCACGGCCACTTCGGCCGGCCCGGGTTCTATGACTTCTCCTTCTAAATCGAGTATCGTTTCTATGGAAACGACTGGCTTTTCTTTTGCGATACGAGTATCTCCCTCTCGATCCACTAATCCTTCTTTACTACATCCCTCACTCCCACTCATTGACGAATTCTCACGGAAATTGCGTCGCTATGAAATACTATGTGTTCTATGACTTCTCCTTCCAAATCGAGTAACGTTTCTTTGGACACAACAGGATTTTCTTTCGGGATACGACAATCACATTTCCGATCCACTAATCCGTCTCTACTGCATCCCTCACTAATACACATTGACGAATTCATACGGAAATTGCGTCGCTATGAAATACTATGGGTTCTATGACTTCTCCTTCAAAATCGAGTAACGTTTCTATGGACACGACAGGATTTTCTTTTGGGATACGACAATCACATGTCCGATCCACTAATCCGTCTTTACTGCATCCCTCACTAATACACATTGACGAATTCATACGGAAATTGCGTCGCTATGAAATACTATGGGTTCTATGACTTCTCCTTCTAAATCGAGTAACGTTTCTATGGAAACGACAGGATTTTCTTTTGGGATACGACAATCACATTTCCGATCCACTAATCCGTCTTTACTGCGTCCCTCACTAATACACATTGACGAATTCATACGGAAATTGCGTCGCCATGAAATACTATGGGTTCTACGACTTCTCCTTCTAAATCGAGTAACGTTTCTATGGAAACGACAGGATTTTCTTTTGGGATACGACAATCACATTTCCGATCCACTAATCCGTCTTTACTGCATCCCTCACTAATACACATTGACGAATTCATACGGAAATTGCGTCGCTATGAAATACTATGGGTTCTATGACTTCTCCTTCTAAATCGAGTATCGTTTCTATGGAATCGACTGGCTTTTCTTTTGCGATACGAGTATCTCCCTCTCGATCCACTAATCCTTCTTTACTGCATCCCTCACTCCCACTCATTGACGAATTCACACGGAAATTGCGTCGCTATGAAATACTATGGGTTCTATGACTTCTCCTTCTAAATCGAGTAACGTTTCTATGGACACGACAGGATTTTCTTTTGGGATACGACAATCACATTTCCGATCCACTAATCCGTCTTTACTGCATCCCTCACTAATACACATTGACGAATTCATACGGAAATTGCGTCGCTATGAAATACTATGGCCTCTATGACTTCTCCTTCTAAATCGAGTAACGTTTCTATGGACACGACAGGATTTTCTTTTGGGATACGACAATCACTTTTACGATCCACTAATCCGTCTTTACTGCATCACTCACTAATACACATTGACGAATTCATACGGAAATTGCGTCGCTATGAAATACTATGGATTCTATGACTTCTCCTTCTAAATCGAGTAACGTTTCTATGGAAACGACAGGATTTTCTTTTGGGATACGACAATCACATTTCCGATCCACTAATCCGTCTTTACTGCATCCCTCACTTATACACATTGACGAATTCATATGGAAATTGCGTCGACATGAAATACTATGGGTTCTATGACTTCTCCTTCTAAATCGAGTAACGTTTCTATGGAAACGACAGGATTTTCTTTTGGGATACGACAATCACATTTCCGATCCACTAATCCATCTTTACAGCATCTCTCAATAATACACATTGACGAATTCATACGGAAATTGCGTCTCTATGAAATACTATGGCTTCTATGACTTCTCCTTCTAAATCGGGTATCGTTTCTATGGACACGACAGGATTTTCTTTTGGGATACGACAATCACATTTCCGATCCACTAATCCGTCTTTACTGCATCCCTCACTAATACACATTGACGAATACATACGGAAATTGTGTCGCTATGAAATACTATGGGTTCTATGACGTCTCCTTCTAAATCGAGTAACGTTTCTATGGACACGACAGGATTTTCTTTTGGGATACGACAATCACATTTCCGATCCACTAATCCGTCTTTACTGCATCCCTCACTAATACACATTGACGAATTCATACGGAAATTGCGTCGCTTTGAAATACTATGGGTTCTATGACTTCTCCTTGTAAATCGAGTATCGTTTCTATGGAAACGACTGGCTTTTCTTTTGCGATACGAGTATCTCCCTCTCGATGCACTAATCCTTCTTTACTGCATCCCTCACTCCCACTCATTGACGAATTCACACGGAAATTGCGTCGCTATGCAATACTATGGGTTCTATGACTTCTCCTTCTAAATCGAGTAACGTTTCTATGGACACGACAGGATTTTCTTTTGGGATACGACAATCACATTTCCGATCCACTAACCCGTCTTTACTGCATCCCTCACTAGTACACATTGACGAATTCATATGGAAATTGCGTCGCTATGAAATACTATGGGTTCTATGACTTCTCCTTCTAAATCGAGTACCGTTTCTATGGAAACGACAGGATTTTCTTTTGGGATACGACAATCACATTTCCGATCCACTAATCCGTCTTTACTGCGTCCCTCACTAATACACATTGACTAATTCATACGGAAATTGCGTCGCCATGAAATACTATGGGTTCTACGACTTCTCCTTCTAAATCGAGTAACGTTTCTATGGAAACGACAGGATTTTCTTTTGGGATACGACAATCACATTTCCGATCCACTAATCCGTCTTTACTGCATCCCTCACTAATACACATTGACGAATTCATACGGAAATTGCGTCGCTATGAAATACTATGGGTTCTATGACTTCTCCTTCTAAATCGAGTAACGTTTCTATGGACACGACAGGATTTTCTTTTGGGATACGACAATCACATTTCCGATCCACTAATCCGTCTTTACTGCATCCCTCACTAATACACATTGACGAATTCATACGGAAATTGCGTCGCTTTGAAATACTATGGGTTCTATGACTTCTCCTTCTAAATCGAGTATCGTTTCTATGGAAACGACTGGCTTTTCTTTTGCGATACGAGTATCTCCCTCTCGTTGCACTAATCCTTCTTTACTGCATCCCTCACTCCCACTTATTGACGAATTCATACGGAAATTGCGTCGCTATGAAATACTATGTGTTCTATGACTTCTCCTTCCAAATCGGGAAACGTTTCTATGGATACGACAGGATTTTCTTTTGGGATACGACAATTACATTTCCGATCCACTAATCCGTCTTTACTGCATCCCTCACTAGTACACATAGAAGAATTCATACGGAAATTGCGTCGCTATGAAATACTATGGCTTTTATGACTTCTCCTTCTAAATCGAGTAACGTTTCTATGGACACGACAGGATTTTCTTTTGGGATACGACAATCACATTTCCGATCCACTAATCCGTCTTTACTGCATCCCTCACTAATACACATTGACGAATTCATACGGAAATTGCGTCGCTATGAAGTACTATGGGTTCTATGACTTCTCCTTCTAAATCGAGTATCGTTTCTATGGAAACGACTGGCTTTTCTTTTGCGATACGAGTATCTCCCTCTCGATCCACTAATCCTTCTTTACTGCATCCCTCACTCCCACTCATTGACGAATTCACACGGAAATTGCGTCGCCATGAAATACTATGGGTTCTATGATTTCGCCTTCTAAATCGAGTAACGTTTCTATGGACACGACAGGATTTTCTTTTGGGATACGACAATCACATTTCCGATCCACTAATCCGTCTTTACTGCATCCCTCACTAATACACATTGACGAATTCATACGGAAATTGCGTCGCGTTGAAATACAATGGGTTCTATGACTTCCCCTTCTAAATCGAGTATCGTTTCTATGGACACGACTGGCTTTTCTTTTGCGATACGAGTATCTCCCTCTCGATGCACTAATCCTTCTTTACTGCATCCCTCTCTCCCACTCATTGACGAATTCACACGGAAATTGCGTCGCCATGAAATACTATGGGTTCTATGACTTCTCCTTCTAAATCGAGTAACGTTTCTATGGAAACGACAGGATTTTCTTTTGGGATACGACAATCACATTTCCGATCCACTAATCCGTCTTTACTGCATCCCTCACTAATACACATTGACGAATTCATACGGAAATTGCGTCGCTATGAAATACTATGGGTTCTATGACTTCTCCTTCTAAATCGAGTATCGTTTCTATGGAAACGACTGGCTTTTCTTTTGCGATACGAGTATCTCCCTCTCGATCCACTAATCCTTCTTTACTACATCCCTCACTCCCACTCATTGACGAATTCACACGGAAATTGCGTCGCTATGAAATACTATGGGTCCTATGACTTCTCCTTCCAAATCGAGTAACGTTTCTATGGACACGACAGGATTTTCTTTTGGGATACGACAATCACATTTCCGATCCACTAATCCGTCTTTACTGCATCCCTCACTAATACACATTGACGAATTCATACGGAAATTGCGTCGCTATGAAATACTATGGGTTCTATGACTTCTCCTTCTAAATCGAGTATCGTTTCTATGGAAACGACTGGCTTTTCTTTTGCGATACGAGTATCTCCCTCTCGATCCACTAATCCTTCTTTACTGCATACCTCACTCCCACTCATTGACGAATTCACACGGAAATTGCGTCGCTATGAAATACTATGGCTTCTATGACTTCTCTTTCTAAATCGAGTAACGTTTCTATGGACACGACAGGATTTTCTTTTGGGATACGACAATCACTTTTACGATCCACTAATCCCTCTTTACTGCATCCCTCACTAATACACATTGACGAATTCATACGGAAATTGCGTCGCTATGTAATACTATGGCTACTATGACTTCTCCTTCTAAATCGAGTAACGTTTCTATGGACACGACAGGATTTTCTTTTGGGATACGACAATCACTTTTACGATCCACTAATCCCTCTTTACTGCATCCCTCACTAATACACATTGACGAATTCATACGGAAATTGCGTCGCTATGTAATACTATGGCTACTATGACTTCTCCTTCTAAATCGAGTAACGTTTCTATGGACACGACAGGATTTTCTTTTGGGATACGACAATCACTTTTACGATCCACTAATCCCTCTTTACTGCATCCCTCACTAATACACATTGACGAATTCATACGGAAATTGCGTCGCTATGAAATACTATGGGTTCTATGACTTCTCCTTCTAAATCGAGTATCGTTTCTATGGAAACGACTGGCTTTTCTTTTGCGATACGAGTATCTCCCTCTCGATCCACTAATCCTTCTTTACTGCATACCTCACTCCCACTCATTGACGAATTCACACGGAAATTGCGTCGCTATGAAATACTATGGCTTCTATGACTTCTCTTTCTAAATCGAGTAACGTTTCTATGGACACGACAGGATTTTCTTTTGGGATACGACAATCACTTTTACGATCCACTAATCCCTCTTTACTGCATCCCTCACTAATACACATTGACGAATTCATACGGAAATTGCGTCGCTATGTAATACTATGGCTACTATGACTTCTCCTTCTAAATCGAGTAACGTTTCTATGGACACGACAGGATTTTCTTTTGGGATACGACAATCACATTTCCGATCCACTAATCCGTCTTTACTGCATCCCTCACTAATCCACATTGACGAATTCATACGGAAATTGCGTCGCTATGAAATACTATGGGTTCTATGACTTCTTCTAAATCGAGTATCGTTTCTATGGAAACGACTGGCTTTTCTTTTGCGATACGAGTATCTCCCTCTCGATGCACTAATCCTTCTTTACTGCATCCCTCACTCCCACTCATTGACGAATTCACACGGAAATTGCGTCGCCATGAAATACTATGGGTTCTATGACTTCTCCTTCTAAATCGAGTAATGTTTCTATGGAAATGACAGGATTTTCTTTTGGGATACGACAATCACATTTCCGATCCACTAATCCGTCTTTACTGCATCCCTCACTAATACACATTGACGAATTCATACGGAAATTGCGTCGCTATGAAATACTATGGCTTCTATGACTTTTCCTTCTAAATCGAGTAACGTTTCTATTGACACGACAGGATTTTCTTTTGGGATACGACAATCACATTTCCGATCCACTAATCCGTCTTTACTGCATCCCTCACTCCCACTCATTGACGAATTCACACGGAAATTGCGTCGCTATGAGATACTATGGGTTCTATGATTTCTCCTTCTAAATCGAGTAGCGGTTTTTATGGAAACGACAAGATTTTCTTTTGGGATATGAAAATCTCATGTCTGATCCACTAAAACTTCTTTACTGCATCCCTCACTCCCACACATTGACGAATTAACACAGCAATAGCGTCGCAATGAAATACTATGGGTTCTATGACATTTCCTTCTAAATCGAATAACGTTTCTATGGAAACGACAGAATTTACTTTTGGGATACGATAATCTCATTTCCGATCCACTAATCCTTCTTCACTGCCTCGCTCACTCCAACTCATTGAATAATCCATACGGAAATTGAGTCGCTATGAAATGCTATGGGTTCTATGACTTCTCCTTCTAAATCGGGTATCGTTTCTATGGAAACGACTGGCTTTTCTTTTGCGATTCGAGTATCTCCTTCTCGTTGCACTAATCCTTCTTTACTGCATCCCTCACTCCCACTCATTGACGAATTCACACGGAAATTGTGTAGCTATGAAATACTATGGGTTCTATGACTTCTCCTTCTAAATCGAGTAACGTTTCTATGGAAACGACAGGATTATCTTTTGGGATACGACAATCACATTTCCGATCCACTAATCCGTCTTTACTGCATCCCTCACTAATACACATTGGCGAATTCATACGGAAATTGCGTCGCTATGAAATACTATGGGTTCTATGACTTCTCCTTCTAAATCGAGTAACGTTTCTATGGAAACGACAGGATTATCTTTTGGGATACGACAATCACATTTCCGATCCACTAATCCATGTTTACTGCATCCCTCACTAATACACATTGACGAATTCATACGGAAATTGCGTCGCTATGAAATACTATAGGTTCTATGACTTCTCCTTCTAAATCGAGTATCGTTTCTATGGAAACGACTGGATTTTCTTTTGCGATTCGAGTATCTCCTTCTCGTTGCACTAATCCTTCTTTACTGCATCCCTCACTCCCACTCATTGACGAATTCACACGGAAATTGCGTAGCTATGAAATACTATGGGTTCTATGACTTCTCCTTCTAAATCGCGTAACGTTTCTATGGAAACGACAGGATTGTCTTTTGGGATACGACAATCACTTTTCCGATCCACTAATCCGTCTTTACTGCATCCCTCACTAATACACATAGACGAATTCATACGGAAATTGCGTCGCTATGAAATACTATGGCTTCTATGACTTCTCCTTCTAAATCGAGTAACGTTTCTATGGACACGACAGGATTTTCTTTTGGGATACGACAATCACATTTCCGATCCACTAATCCGTCTTTACTGCATCCCTCACTCCCACACATTGACGAATTCACACGGAAATTGAGTCGCTATGAAATACTATGTTTAAGACGTTTCCTTCTAAATCGAGTAACCTTTCTATGGAAACGACAGGATTCTCTTTTGGGACACGACAATCACATTTCCGATCCACTAATCTTTCTTTACTGCATCCCTCACTCCCACACATTGTCGAATTCACTCGGAAATTGCGTCGCTATGAAATACTTTGTGTACAAAGACATTTCCTTCTAAATCGAGTAACGTTTCTGTGGAAATGACAGGATTTTCTTTTGGGATACGACAATCACATTTCCGATCCACTAATCCCTCTTTACTGCATCCCTCACTCCCACACATTGACGAATTCACACGGAAATTGCGTCGCTATGAAATACTATGGGTTCTATGACTTCTCCTTCTAAATCGAGTAACGTTTGTATGGAAACGACAGGATTTTCTTTTGGGATACGACAATCTCATTTCCGATCCACTAATCCTTCTTTACTGCATCCCTCACTCCCACACATTGACGAATTCACACGGAAATTGCGTCGCTATGAAATACCGTGTGTTCTATGACTTCTCCTTCTAAATCGAGTAACGTTTCTATGGAAACGACAGGATTTTCGTTTGGGATACGACAATCTCATTTCCGATCCACTAATCCTTCTTTACTGCATCCCTCACTCCCATACATTGACGAATTAACACAGTAATTGAGTCGCTATGAAATACTATGGGTTCTATGAAGTTTCCTTCTAAATCGAGTAACGTTTCTATGGAAACGACAGGATTTTCTTTTGCGATACGAGTATCTCCTTCTCGATGCACTATTCCTTCTTTATTGCATCCCTAGCTCCCTCACACTGACGAATTAACACAGAAATCGCGTCGCTATGAAGTACTATGGGTTCTATGACTTCTCCTTCTAAATCGAGTAACCTTTCCATGGAAACGACAGGATTTTCTTTCGGGATACGACAATCACCTTTCCGATCCGCTAATCCTTCTTTACTGCAACCTTCACTCCCACACATTGACGAATTCACACGGAAATTGCGTCGCTATGAAATACCATGTGTTCTAAGGCATTCCTTCTAAATCGAGTAACATTTCTATGGAAACGACAGGATTTTCTTTTGGGATACGACAATCTCATTTCCGATCCACTAATCCTTCTTTACTGCATCCCTCACTCCCACACATTGACGAATTCACACGGAAATTGCGTCGCTATGAAATACTATGTGTTCTATGACTTCTCCTGCTAAATCGAGTATCGTTTCTATGGAAACGACAGGATTTCCTTATGGGATACGACAATCTCATTTCCGATCCACTAATCCGTCTTTACTGCATCCCTCACTCCCACACATTGACGAATTCATACGGATATTGCGTCGCTATGAAATACTATGGGTTCTATGACTTCTCCCTCTAAATCGAGTATCGTTTCTATGGAAACGACAGGATTTTCTTATGGGATACGATAATCTCATTTCCGATCCACTAATCCGTCTTTACTGCATCCCTCACTCCCACTCATTGACGAATTCACACGGAAATTGCGTCGCTATGAAATACTATGGGTTCTATGACTTCTCCTTCTAAATCGAGTAGCATTTCTATGGAAACGACAGGATTTTCTTTTGGGATATGAAAATCTCATTTCCGATCCACTAATCCTTCTTTACTGCATCCCTCACTCCCACACATTGACGAATTAACACAGCAATTGCGTCGCAATGAAATACAATGGGTTCTATGACACTTCCTTCTATATCGAATAACGTTTCTATGGAAACGACAGGATTTTCTTTTGGGTTACGATAATCTCATTTCCGATCCACTAATCCTTCTTTACTGCCTCCCTCACTCATACTCATTGACTAATCCATACGGAAATTGAGTCGCTATGAAATACTATGGGTTCTATGACTTCTCCTTCTGAATCGAGTATCGTTTCTATGGAAACGACTGGCTTTTCTTTTGCGAAAAGAGTATCTCCTTCTCGATGCACAAATCCTTCTTTACTGCATCCCTCACTCCCACTCATTGACGAATTCACACGGAAATTGCGTCGCTATAAAATACTATGGGTTCTATGACTTCTCCTTCTAAATCGAGTATCGTTTCTATGGAAACGACTGGCTTTTCTTTTGCGATACGAGTATCTCCTTCTCGATGCACTAATCCTTCTTCACTGCATCCCTCACTCCCACTCATTGACGAATTCACACGGAAATTGCGTCGCCATGAAATACTATGGGTTCTATGACTTCTCCTTCTAAATCGAGTAACGTTTCAATGGAAACGACAGGATTTTCTTTTGGGATACGACAATCACATTTCCGATCCACTAATCCGTCCTTACTGCATCCCTCACTAATACACATTGACGAATTCATACGGAAATTGCGTCGCTATGAAATACTATGGCTTCTATGACCTCTCCTTCTAAATCGAGTATCGTTTCTATGGACACGACAGGATTTTCTTTTGGGATACGACAATCACATTTCCGATCCACTAATCCGTCTTTACTGCATCCCTCACTCCCACTCATTGACGAATTCACACGGAAATTGCGTCGCTATGAAATACTATGGGTTCTATGACTTCTCCTTCTAAATCGAGTAGCGTTTCTATGGAAACGACTGGATTTTCTTTTATGATATGAAAATCTCATTTCCGATCCACTAATCCTTCTTTACTGCATCCCTCACTCCCACACATTGACGAATTAACACAGCAATTGCGTCGCAATGAAATACTATGGGTTCTATGACATTTCCTTCTATATCGAATAACGTTTCTATGGAAACGACAGGATTTTCTTTTGGGATACGATAATCTCATTTCCGATCCAATAATCCTTCTTTACTGCCTCCGTCACTCCCACTCATTGACTAATCCATACGGAAATTGAGTCGCTATGAAATACTATGGGTTCTATGACTTCTCCTTCTGAATCGAGTATCGTTTCTATGGAAACGACTGGCTTTTCTTTTGCGATTCGAGTATCTCCTTCTCGTTGCACTAATCCTTCTTTACTGCATCCCTCACTCCCACTCATTGACGAATTCACACGGAAATTGCGTCCCTATGAAATACTATGGGTTCTATGACTTCTCCTTCTAAATCGAGTAACGTCTCTATGGAAACGACAGGATTTTCTTTTGGGATACGACAATCACATTTCCGATCCACTAATCCGTCTTTACTGCATCCCTCACTCCCACTCATTGACGAATTCTTACGGAAATTGCGTCGCTATGAAATACTATGGGTTCTATGGCTTCTCCATCTAAATCGAGTATCGTTTCTATGGAAACGACTGGCTTTCCTTTTGCGAAAAGAGTAACTCCTTCTCGTTGCACTAATCCTTCTTTACTGCATCCCTCACTCCCACTCATTGACGAATTCACACGGAAATTGCGTCGCTATAAAATACTATGGGTTCTATGACTTCTCCTTCTAAATCGAGTATCGTTTCTATGGAAACGACTGGCTTTTCATTTGCGATACGGGTATCTCCTTCTCGATGCACTAATCCTTCTTTACTGCATCCCTCACTCCCACTCATTGACGAATTCACACGGAAATTGCGTCCCTATGAAATACTATGGGTTCTATGACTTCTCCTTCTAAATCGAGTAACGTTTCTATGGAAACGAAAGGATTTTCTTTTGGGATACGACAATCACATTTCCGATCCACTAATCCGTCTTTACTGCATCCCTCACTCCCACTCATTGACGAATTCTTACGGAAATTGCGTCGCTATGAAATACTATGTGTTCTATGGCTTCTCCATCTAAATCGAGTATCGTTTCTATGGAAACGAATGGCTTTTCTTTTGCGAAAAGAGTATCTCCTTCTCGATGCACTAATCCTTCTTTACTGCATCCCTCACTCCCACTCATTGACGAATTCACACGGAAATTGCGTCCCTATGAAATACTATGGGTTCTATGGCTTCTCCTTCTAAATCGAGTATCGTTTCTATGGAAACGACTGGCTTTTCATTTGCGATATGGGTATCTCCTTCTCGATGCACTAATCCTTTTTTACTACATCCCTCACTCCCACTCATTGACGAATTCACACGGAAATTGCGTCCCTATGAAATACTATGGGTTCTATGACTTCTCCTTCTAAATCGAGTAACGTTTCTATGGAAACGACAGGATTTTCTTTTGGGAAACGACAATCACATTTCCGACCCACTAATCCGTCTTTACTGCATCCCTCATTCCCACTCATTGACGAATTCTTACGGAAATTGCGTCGCTATGAAATACTATGGGTTCTATGGCTTCTCCATCTAAATCGAGTATCGTTTCTATGGAAACGACTGGCTTTTCTTTTGCGAAAAGAGTATCTCCTTCTCGATGCACTAATCCTTCTTTACTGCATCCCTCACTCCCACTCATTGACGAATTCACACGGAAATTGCGTCGCTATAAAATACTATGGGTTCTATGACTTCTCCTTCTAAATCGAGTATCGTTTCTATGGAAACGACTGGCTTTTCATTTGCGATACGGGTATCTCCTTCTCGATGCACTAATCCTCCTTTACTGCATCCCTCACTCCCACTCATTGACGAATTCACACGGAAATTGCGTCCCTATGAAATACTATGGGTTCTATGACTTCTCCTTCTACATCGAGTAACTTTTCTATGGAAACGACAGGATTTTCTTTTGGGATACGACAATCACATTTCCGATCCACTAATCCGTCTTTACTGCATCCCTCACTCCCACTCATTGACGAATTCATACGGAAAATGCGTCGCTATGAAATACTATGCGTTCTATGACTTCTCCATTTAAATCGAGTATCGTTTCTATGGAAACGACTGTCTTTTCTTTTGCGATACGAGTATCTCCTTCTCGATGCACTAATCCTTCTTTACTGCATCCCTCACTCCCACTCATTGACGAATTCACACGGAAATTGCGTCCCTATGAAATACTATGGGTTCTATGACTTCTCCTTCTAAATCGAGTAACGTTTCTATGGAAACGACAGGATTTTCTTTTGGGATACGACAATCACATTTCCGATCCACTAATCCGTCTTTACTGCATCCCTCACTCCCACTCATTGACGAATTCATACGGAAATTGCGTCGCTATGAAATACTATCCGTTCTATGACTTCTCCATCTAAATCGAGTATCGTTTCTATGGAAACGGCTGTCTTTTCCTTTGCGATACGAGTATCTCCTTCTCGATGCACTAATCCTTCTTTACTGCATCCCTCACTCCCACTCATTGACGAATTCACACGGAAATTGCGTCCCTATGAAATACTATGTGTTCTATGACTTCTCCTTCTAAATCGAGTAACGTTTCTATGGAAACGACAGGATTTTCTTTTGGGATACGACAATCACATTTCCGATCCACTAATCCGTCTTTACTGCATCCCTCACTCCCACTCATTGACGAATTCATACGGATATTGCGTCGCTATGAAATACTATGGGTTCTATGGCTTCTCCATCTAAATCGAGTATCGTTTCTATAAAAACGACTGGCTTTTCTTTTGCGAAAAGAGTATCTCCTTCTCGATGCACTAATCCTTCTTTACTGCATCCCTCACTCCCACTCATTGACGAATTCACACGGAAATTGCGTCGCTATAAAATACTATGGGTTCTATGACTTCTCCTTCTAAATCGAGTATCGTTTCTATGGAAACGACTGGCTTTTCATTTGCGATACGGGTATCTTCTTCTCGATGCACTAATCCTTCTTTACTGCATCCCTCACTCCCACTCATTGACGAATTCACACGGAAATTGCGTCGCTATGAAATACTATGGGTTCTATGACTTCTCCTTCTAAATCGAGTAACGTTTCTATGGAAACGACAGGATTTTCTTTTGGGATACGACAATCACATTTCCGATCCACTAATCCGTCTTTACTGCATCCCTCACTCCCACTCATTGACGAATTCATACGGAAATTGCGTCGCTATGAAATACTATGGGTTCTATGGCTTCTCCATCTAAATCGAGTATCGTTTCTATGGAAACGACTGGCTTTTCTTTTGCGAAAAGAGTATCTCCTTCTCGATGCACTAATCCTTCTTTACTGCATCCCTCACTCCCACTCATTGACGAATTCACACAGAAATTGCGTCGCTATAAAATACTAAGGATTCTATGACTTCTCCTTCTAAATCGAGTATCGTTTCTATGGAAACGACTGGCTTTTCTTTTGCGATACGAGTATCTCCTTCAGGAAGCACTAATCCTTCTTTACTGCATCCCTCACTCCCATTCATTGACGAATTCACACGGAAATTGCGTCCCTATGAAATACTATGGGTTCTATGACATCTCCTTCTAAGTCGAGTAACGTTTCTATGGAAACGACAGGATTTTCTTTTGGGATACGACAATCACATTTCCGATCCACTAATCCGTCTTTACTGCATCCCTCACTCCCACTCATTGACGAATTCATACGGAAATTGCGTCGCTATGAAATACTATGGGTTCTATGACTTCTCAATCTAAATCGAGTATCGTTTCTATGGAAACGACTGGCTTTTCTTTTGCGATACGTGTATCTCCTTCTCGATGCACTAATCCTTCTTTACTGCATCCCTCACTCCCACTCATTGACGAATTCACACGGAAATTGCGTCCCTATGAAATACTATGGGTTCTATGACTTCTCCTATCTAAATCGAGTAACGTTTCTATGGAAACGACAGTATTTTCTTTTGGGATACGACAATCACATTTCCGATCCACTAATCCGTCTTTGCTGCATCCCTCAGTCCCACTCATTGACGAATTCATACGGAAATTGCGTCGCTATGAAATACTATGGGTTCTATGACTTCTCCATCTAAATCGAGTATAGCTTCTATGGAAACGACTGGCTTTTCTTTTGCGATACGAGTATCTCCTTCTCGATGCACTAATCCTTCTTTACTGCATCCCTCACTCCCACTCATTGACGAATTCACACGGAAATTGCGTCCCTATGAAATACTATGGGTTCTATGACTTCTCCTTATAAATCGAGTAACGTTTCTATGGAAACGACAGGATTTTCTTTTGGGATACGACAATCACATTTCCGATCCACTAATCCGTCTTTACTGCATCCCTCACTCCCACTCATTAACGAATTCATACGGAAATTGAGTCGCTATGAAATACTATGGGTCCCATGGCTTCTCCATCTAAATCGAGAATCGTTTCTATGGAAACGACTGGCTTTTCTTTTGCGAAAAGAGTATCTACTTCTCGATGCACTAATCCTTCTTTACTGCATCCCTCACTCCCACTCATTGACGAATTCACACAGAAATTGCGTCGCTATAAATTACTAAGGGTTCTATGACTTCTCCTTCTAAATCGAGTATCGTTTCTATGGAAACGACTGGCTTTTCATTTGCGATACGGGTTTCTCCTTCTCGGTGCACTAATTCTTCTTTACTGCATCCCTCACTCCCACTCATTGACGAATTCACACGGAAATTGCGTCCCTATGAAATACTATAGGTTCTATGACTTCTCCTTCTAAATCGAGTAACGTTTCTATGGAAACGACAGGAATTTCTTTTGATATACGACAATCACATTTCCGATCCACTAATCCGTCTTTACTGCATCCCTCACTCCCACTCATTGACGAATTCACACGGAAATTGCGTCGCTATAAAATACTATGGGTTCTATGACTTCTCCTTCTAAATCGAGTATCGTTTCTATGGAAACGACTGGCTTTTCATTTGCGATACGGGTATCTCCTTCTCGATGCACTAATCCTTCTTTACTGCATCCCTCACTCCCACTCATTGACGAATTCACACGGAAATTGCGTCCCTATGAAATACTATGGGTTCTATGACTTCTCCATCTAAATCGAGTATCGTTTCTATGGAAACGACTGGCTTTTCTTTTGCGATACGAGTATCTCCTTCTCGATGCACTAATCCTTCTTTACTGCATCCCTCACTCCCACTCATTGACGAATTCACACGGAAATTGCGTCCCTATGAAATACTATGGGTTCTATGACTTCTCCTTCTAAATCGAGTAACGTTTCTATGGAAACGACAGGATTTTCTTTTGGGATATGACAATCGGATTTCCGATCCACTAATCCGTCTTTACTGCATCCCTCACTCCCACTCATTGACGAATTCATACGGAAATAGCGTCGCTATGAAATACTATGGGTTCTATGGCTTCTACATCTGAATCGAGTATCGTTTCTATAAAAACGACTGGCTTTTCTTTTGCGAAAGGAGTATCTCCTTCTCGATGCACTAATCCTTCTTTACTGCATCCCTCACTCCCACTCATTGACGAATTCACACGGAAATTGCGTCGCTATAAAATACTATGGGTTCTATGACTTCTCCTTCTAAATCGAGTATCGTTTCTATGGAAACGACAGGATTTTCTTTTGGGATACGACAATCACATTTCCGATCCACTAATCCGTCTTTACTGCGTCCCTCACTCCCACTCATTGACGAATTCATAAGGAAATTGCGTCGCTATGAAATACTATGGGTTCTATGACTTCTCCATTTAAATCGAGTAACGTTTCTATGGAAACGACTGGCTTTTCTTTTGCGATACGAGTATCTCCTTCTCGATGCACTAATCCTTCTTTACAGCATCCCTCACTCCCACTCATTGACGAATTCACACGGAAATTGCGTCGCCATGAAGTACTATGGGTTCTATGACTTCTCCTTCTAAATCGAGTAACGTTTTTATGGAAACGACAGGATTGTTTTTTAGGATACGACAATCACATTTCCGATCCACTAATCCGTCTTTACTGCATCCCTCACTCCCACTCACTGACGAATTCACACGGAAATTGCGTCGCTATAAAATACTACGGGTTCTATGACTTCTCCTTCTAAATCGAGTATCGTTTCTATGGAAACGACTGGCTTTTCATTTGCGATACGGGTATCTCCTTCTCGATGCACTAATCCATCTTTACTGCATCCCTCACTCCCACTCATTGACGAATTCACACGGAAATTGCGTCGCTATGAAATACTATGGGTTCTATGACTTCTCCTTCTAAATCGAGTAACGTTTCTATGGAAACGACAGGATTTTCTTTTGGGATACGACAATCACATTTCCGATCCACTAATCCGTCTTACTGCATCCCTCACTCCCACTCATTGACGAATTCATACGGAAATTGCGTCGCTATGAAATACTATGGGTTCTATGGCTTCTCCATCTAAATCGAGTATCGTTTCTATGGAAACGACTGGCTTTTCTTTTGCGAAAAGAGTATCTCCTTCTCGATGCACTAATCCTTCTTTACTGCATCCCTCACTCCCACTCATTGACGAATTCACACAGAAATTGCGTCGCTATAAAATACTAAGGATTCTATGACTTCTCCTTCTAAATCGAGTATCGTTTGAATGGAAACGACTTGCTTTTCTTTTGCGATACAAGTATCTCCTTCAGGATGCACTAATCCTTCTTTACTGCATCCCTCACTCCCACTCATTGACGAATTCACTCGGAAATTGCGTCCCTATGAAATACTATGGGTTCTATGACATCTCCTTCTAAGTCGAGTAACGTTTCTATGGAAACGACAGGATTTTCTTTTGGGATACGACAATCACATTTCCGATCCACTAATCCGTCTTTACTGCATCCCTCATTCCCACTCATTGACGAATTCATACGGAAATTGCGTCGCTATGAAATACTATGGGTTCTATGACTTCTCCTTCTAAATCGAGTATCGTTTCTATGGAAACGACTGGCTTTTCATTTGCGATACGGGTATCTCCTTCTCGATGCACTAATCCTTCTTTACTGCATCCCTCACTCCCACTCATTGACGAATTCACACGGAAATTGCGTCCCTATGAAATACTATGGGTTCTATGACTTCTCCTTCTAAATCGAGTAACGTTTCCATGGAAACGACAGGATTTTCTTTTGGGATACGACAATCACATTTCCGATCCACTAATCCGTCTTTACTGCATCCCTCACTCCCACTCATTGACGAATTCATACGGATATTGCGTCGCTATGAAATACTATGAGTTCTATGGCTTCTCCATCTAAATCGAGTATCGTTTCTATAAAAACGACTGGCTTTTCTTTTGCGAAAAGAGTATCTCCTTCTCGATGCACTAATCCTTCTTTACTGCATCCCTCACTCCCACTCATTGACGAATTCACACGGAAATTGCGTCGCTATAAAATACTATGGGTTCTATGACTTCTCCTTCTAAATCGAGTATCGTTTCTATGGAAACGACTGGCTTTTCATTTGCGATACGGGTATCTCCTTCTCGATGCACTAATCCTTCTTTACTGCATCCCTCACTCCCACTCATTGACGAATTCACACGGAAATTGCGTCGCTATGAAATACTATGGGTTCTATGACTTCTCCTTCTAAATCAAGTAACGTTTCTATGGAAACGACAGGATTTTCTTTTGGGATACGACAATCACATTTCCGATCCACTAATCCGTCTTTACTGCATCCCTCACTCCCACTCATTGACGAATTCATACGGAAATTGCGTCGCTATGAAATACTATGGGTTCTATGGCTTCTCCATCTAAATCGACTATCGTTTCTATGGAAACGACTGGCTTTTCTTTTGCGAAAAGAGTATCTCCTTCACGATGCACTAATCCTTCTTTACTGCATCCCTCACTCCCACTCATTGACGAATTCACACAGAAATTGCGTCGCTATAAAATACTAAGGATTCTATGACTTCTCCTTCTAAATCGAGTATCGTTTCTATGGAAACGACTGGCTTTTCTTTTGCGATACGAGTATCTCCTTCAGGATGCACTAATCCTTCTTTACTGCATCCCTCACTCCCACTCATTGACGAATTCACACGGAAATTGCGTCCCTATGAAATACTATGGGTTCTATGACATCACCTTCTAAGTCGAGTAACGTTTCTATGGAAACGACAGGATTTTCTTTTGGGATACGACAATCACATTTCCGATCCACTAATCCGTCTTTACTGCATCCCTCACTCCCACTCATTGACGAATTCATACGGAAATTGCGTCGCTATGAAATACTATGGGTTCTATGACTTCTCCGTCTAAATCGAGTATCGTTTCTATGGAAACGACTGGCTTTTCATTTGCGATACGGGTATCTCCTTCTCGATGCACTAATCCTTCTTTACTGCATCCCTCACTCCCACTCATTGACGAATTCACACGGAAATTCCGTCGCTATGAAATACTATGGGTTCTATGACTTCTCATTCTAAATCGAGTATCGTTTCTATGGAAACGAGAGGACTTTCTTTTGGGATACGACAATCACATTTCCGATCCACTAATCCGTCTTTACTGCATCCCTCACTCCAACTCATTGACGAATTCATACGGAAATTGCGTCGCTATGAAATACTATGGGTTCTATGGCTTCTCCATCTAAATCGAGTATCGTTTCTATGGAAACGACTGGCTTTTCTTTTGCGAAAAGAGTATCTCCTTCTCGATGCACTAATCCTTCTTTACTGCATCCCTCACTCCCACTCATTGACGAATTCACACAGAAATTGCGTCGCCATAAAATACTAAGGATTCTATGACTTCTCCTTCTAAATCGAGTATCGTTTCTATGGAAACGACTGGCTTTTCTTTTGCGATACAAGTATCTCCTTCAGGATGCACTAATCCTTCTTTACTGCATCCCTCACTCCCACTCATTGACGAATTCACTCGGAAATTGCGTCCCTATGAAATACTATGTGTTCTATGACATCTCCTTCTAAGTCGAGTAACGTTTCTATGGAAACGACAGGTTTTTCTTTTGGGATACGACAATCACATTTCCGATCCACTAATCCGTCTTTACTGCATCCCTCACTCCCACTCATTGACGAATTCATACGGATATTGCGTCGCTATGAAATACTATGGGTTCTATGGCTTCTCCATCTAAATCGAGTATCGTTTCTATAAAAACGACTGGCTTTTCTTTTGCGAAAAGAGTATCTCCTTCTCGATGCACTAATCCTTCTTTACTGCATCCCTCACTCCCACTCATTGACGAATTCACACGGAAATTGCGTCGCTATAAAATACTATGGGTTCTATGACTTCTCCTTCTAAATCGAGTATCGTTTCTATGGAAACGACTGGCTTTTCATTTGCGATACGGGTATCTCCTTCTCGATGCACTAATCCTTCTTTACTGCATCCCTCACTCCCACTCATTGACGAATTCACACGGAAATTGCGTCGCTATGAAATACTATGGGTTCTATGACTTCTCCTTCTAAATCAAGTAACGTTTCTATGGAAACGACAGGATTTTCTTTTGGGATACGACAATCACATTTCCGATCCACTAATCCGTCTTTACTGCATCCCTCACTCCCACTCATTGACGAATTCATACGGAAATTGCGTCGCTATGAAATACTATGGGTTCTATGGCTTCTCCATCTAAATCGAGTATCGTTTCTATGGAAACGACTGGCTTTTCTTTTGCGAAAAGAGTATCTCCTTCACGATGCACTAATCCTTCTTTACTGCATCCCTCACTCCCACTCTTTGACGAATTCACACAGAAATTGCGTCGCTATAAAATACTAAGGATTCTAAGACTTCTCCTTCTAAATCGAGTATCGTTTCTATGGAAACGACTGGCTTTTCTTTTGCGATACGAGTATCTCCTTCAGGATGCACTAATCCTTCTTTACTGCATCCCTCACTCCCACTCATTGACGAATTCACACGGAAATTGCGTCCCTATGAAATACTATGGGTTCTATGACATCTCCTTCTAAGTCGAGTAACGTTTCTATGGAAACGACAGGATTTTCTTTTGGGATACGACAATCACATTTCCGATCCACTAATCCGTCTTTACTGCATCCCTCACTCCCACTCATTGACGAATTCATACGGAAATTGCGTCGCTATGAAATACTATGGGTTCTATGACTTCTCCTTCTAAATCGAGTATCGTTTCTATGGAAACGAGTGGCTTTTCATTTGCGATACGGGTATCTCCTTCTCGATGCACTAATCCTTCTTTACTGCATCCCTCACTCCCACTCATTGACGAATTCACACGGAAATTGCGTCGCTATGAAATACTATGGGTTCTATGACTTCTCCTTCTAAATCGAGTAACGTTTCTATGGAAACGACAGGATTTTCTTTTGGGATACGACAATCATATTTCCGATCCACTAATCCGTCTTTACTGCATCCCTCACTCCCACTCATTGACGAATTCATACGGAAATTGCGTCGCTATGAAATACTATGGGTTCTATGGCTTCTCCATCTAAATCGAGTATCGTTTCTATGGAAACGACTGGCTTTTCTATTGCGAAAAGAGTATCTCCTTCTCGATGCACTAATCCTTCTTTACTGCATCCCTCACTCCCACTCATTGACGAATTCACACAGAAATTGCGTCGCTATAAAATACTAAGGATTCTATGACTTCTCCTTCTAAATCGAGTATTGTTTGTATGGAAACGACTGGCTTTTCTTTTGCGATACAAGTATCTCCTTCAGGATGCACTAATCCTTCTTTACTGCATCCCTCACTCCCACTCATTGACGAATTCATACGGAAATTGCGTCGCTATGAAATACTATGGGTTCTATGACTTCTCCTTCTAAATCGAGTATCGTTTCTATGGAAACGACTGGCTTTTCATTTGCGATACGGGTATCTCCTTCTCGATGCACTAATCCTTCTTTACTGCATCCCTCACTCCCACTCATTGACGAATTCACACGGAAATTGCGTCCCTATGAAATACTATGGGTTCTATGACTTCTCCTTCTAAATCGAGTAACGTTTCCATGGAAACGACAGGATTTTCTTTTGGGATACGACTATCACATTTCCGATCCACTAATCCGTCTTTACTGCATCCCTCACTCCCACTCATTGACGAATTCATACGGATATTGCGTCGCTATGAAATACTATGGGTTCTATGGCTTCTCCATCTAAATCGAGTATCGTTTCTATGGAAACGACTGGCTTTTCTTTTGCGAAAAGAGTATCTCCTTCTCGATGCACTAATCCTTCTTTACTGCATCCCTCACTCCCACTCATTGACGAATTCACACGGAAATTGCGTCGCTATAAAATACTATGGGTTCTATGACTTCTCCTTCTAAATCGAGTATCGTTTCTATGGAAACGACTGGCTTTTCATTTGCGATACGGGTATCTCCTTCTCGATGCACTAATCCTTCTTTACTGCATCCCTCACTCCCACTCATTGACAAATTCACACGGAAATTGCGTCCCTATGAAATACTATGGGTTCTATGACTTCTCCTTCTAAATCGAGTAACGTTTCCATGGAAACGACACGATTTTCTTTTGGGATACGACAATCACATTTCCGATCCACTAATCCGTCTTTACTGCATCCCTCACTCCCACTCATTGACGAATTCATACGGATATTGCGTCGCTATGAAATACTATGGGTTCTATGGCTTCTCCATCTAAATCGAGTATCGTTTCTATAAAAACGACTGGCTTTTCTTTTGCGAAAAGAGTATCTCCTTCTCGATGCACTAATCCTTCTTTACTGCATCCCTCACTCCCACTCATTGACGAATTCACACGGAAATTGCGTCGCTATGAAATACTATGGGTTCTATGACTTCTCCTTCTAAATCGAGTATCGTTTCTATGGAAACGACTGGCTTTTCATTTGCGATACGGGTATCTCCTTCTCGATGCACTAACCCTTCTTTACTGCATCCCTCACTCCCACTCATTGACGAATTCACACGGAAATTGCGTCGCTATGAAATACTATGGGTTCTATGACTTCTCCTTCTAAATCGAGTAACGTTTCTATGGAAACGACAGGATTTTCTTTTGGGATACGACAATCACATTTCCGATCCACTAATCCGTCTTTACTGCATCCCTCACTCCCACTCATTGACGAATTCATACGGAAATTGCGTCGCTATGAAATACTATGGGTTCTATGGCTTCTCCATCTAAATCGAGTATCGTTTCTATAAAAACGACTGGCTTTTCTTTTGCGAAAAGAGTATCTCCTTCTCGATGCACTAATCCTTCTTTACTGCATCCCTCACTCCCACTCATTGACGAATTCACACGGAAATTGCGTCGCTATAAAATACTATGGGTTCTATGACTTCTCCTTCTAAATCGAGTATCGTTTCTATGGAAACGACTGGCTTTTCATTTGCGATACGGGTATCTCCTTCTCGATGCACTAATCCTTCTTTACTGCATCCCTCACTCCCACTCATTGACGAATTCACACGGAAATTGCGTCGCTATGAAATACTATGGGTTCTATGACTTCTCCTTCTAAATCAAGTAACGTTTCTATGGAAACGACAGGATTTTCTTTTGGGATACGACAATCACATTTCCGATCCACTAATCCGTCTTTACTGCATCCCTCACTCCCACTCATTGACGAATTCATACGGAAATTGCGTCGCTATGAAATACTATGGGTTCTATGGCTTCTCCATCTAAATCGACTATCGTTTCTATGGAAACGACTGGCTTTTCTTTTGCGAAAAGAGTATCTCCTTCACGATGCACTAATCCTTCTTTACTGCATCCCTCACTCCCACTCATTGACGAATTCACACAGAAATTGCGTCGCTATAAAATACTAAGGATTCTATGACTTCTCCTTCTAAATCGAGTATCGTTTCTATGGAAACGACTGGCTTTTCTTTTGCGATACGAGTATCTCCTTCAGGATGCACTAATCCTTCTTTACTGCATCCCTCACTCCCACTCATTGACGAATTCACACGGAAATTGCGTCCCTATGAAATACTATGGGTTCTATGACATCACCTTCTAAGTCGAGTAACGTTTCTATGGAAACGACAGGATTTTCTTTTGGGATACGACAATCACATTTCCGATCCACTAATCCGTCTTTACTGCATCCCTCACTCCCACTCATTGACGAATTCATACGGAAATTGCGTCGCTATGAAATACTATGGGTTCTATGACTTCTCCGTCTAAATCGAGTATCGTTTCTATGGAAACGACTGGCTTTTCATTTGCGATACGGGTATCTCCTTCTCGATGCACTAATCCTTCTTTACTGCATCCCTCACTCCCACTCATTGACGAATTCACACGGAAATTCCGTCGCTATGAAATACTATGGGTTCTATGACTTCTCATTCTAAATCGAGTATCGTTTCTATGGAAACGAGAGGACTTTCTTTTGGGATACGACAATCACATTTCCGATCCACTAATCCGTCTTTACTGCATCCCTCACTCCAACTCATTGACGAATTCATACGGAAATTGCGTCGCTATGAAATACTATGGGTTCTATGGCTTCTCCATCTAAATCGAGTATCGTTTCTACGGAAACGACTGGCTTTTCTTTTGCGAAAAGAGTATCTCCTTCTCGATGCACTAATCCTTCTTTACTGCATCCCTCACTCCCACTCATTGACGAATTCACACAGAAATTGCGTCGCCATAAAATACTAAGGATTCTATGACTTCTCCTTCTAAATCGAGTATCGTTTCTATGGAAACGACTGGCTTTTCTTTTGCGATACAAGTATCTCCTTCAGGATGCACTAATCCTTCTTTACTGCATCCCTCACTCCCACTCATTGACGAATTCACTCGGAAATTGCGTCCCTATGAAATACTATGTGTTCTATGACATCTCCTTCTAAGTCGAGTAACGTTTCTATGGAAACGACAGGTTTTTCTTTTGGGATACGACAATCACATTTCCGATCCACTAATCCGTCTTTACTGCATCCCTCACTCCCACTCATTGACGAATTCATACGGATATTGCGTCGCTATGAAATACTATGGGTTCTATGGCTTCTCCATCTAAATCGAGTATCGTTTCTATAAAAACGACTGGCTTTTCTTTTGCGAAAAGAGTATCTCCTTCTCGATGCACTAATCCTTCTTTACTGCATCCCTCACTCCCACTCATTGACGAATTCACACGGAAATTGCGTCGCTATAAAATACTATGGGTTCTATGACTTCTCCTTCTAAATCGAGTATCGTTTCTATGGAAACGACTGGCTTTTCATTTGCGATACGGGTATCTCCTTCTCGATGCACTAATCCTTCTTTACTGCATCCCTCACTCCCACTCATTGACGAATTCACACGGAAATTGCGTCGCTATGAAATACTATGGGTTCTATGACTTCTCCTTCTAAATCAAGTAACGTTTCTATGGAAACGACAGGATTTTCTTTTGGGATACGACAATCACATTTCCGATCCACTAATCCGTCTTTACTGCATCCCTCACTCCCACTCATTGACGAATTCATACGGAAATTGCGTCGCTATGAAATACTATGGGTTCTATGGCTTCTCCATCTAAATCGAGTATCGTTTCTATGGAAACGACTGGCTTTTCTTTTGCGAAAAGAGTATCTCCTTCACGATGCACTAATCCTTCTTTACTGCATCCCTCACTCCCACTCATTGACGAATTCACACAGAAATTGCGTCGCTATAAAATACTAAGGATTCTAAGACTTCTCCTTCTAAATCGAGTATCGTTTCTATGGAAACGACTGGCTTTTCTTTTGCGATACGAGTATCTCCTTCAGGATGCACTAATCCTTCTTTACTGCATCCCTCACTCCCACTCATTGACGAATTCACACGGAAATTGCGTCCCTATGAAATACTATGGGTTCTATGACATCTCCTTCTAAGTCGAGTAACGTTTCTATGGAAACGACAGGATTTTCTTTTGGGATACGACAATCACATTTCCGATCCACTAATCCGTCTTTACTGCATCCCTCACTCCCACTCATTGACGAATTCATACGGAAATTGCGTCGCTATGAAATACTATGGGTTCTATGACTTCTCCTTCTAAATCGAGTATCGTTTCTATGGAAACGAGTGGCTTTTCATTTGCGATACGGGTATCTCCTTCTCGATGCACTAATCCTTCTTTACTGCATCCCTCACTCCCACTCATTGACGAATTCACACGGAAATTGCGTCGCTATGAAATACTATGGGTTCTATGGCTTCTCCTTCTAAATCGAGTAACGTTTCTATGGAAACGACAGGATTTTCTTTTGGGATACGACAATCATATTTCCGATCCACTAATCCGTCTTTACTGCATCCCTCACTCCCACTCATTGACGAATTCATACGGAAATTGCGTCGCTATGAAATACTATGGGTTCTATGGCTTCTCCATCTAAATCGAGTATCGTTTCTATGGAAACGACTGGCTTTTCTATTGCGAAAAGAGTATCTCCTTCTCGATGCACTAATCCTTCTTTACTGCATCCCTCACTCCCACTCATTGACGAATTCACACAGAAATTGCGTCGCTATAAAATACTAAGGATTCTATGACTTCTCCTTCTAAATCGAGTATTGTTTGTATGGAAACGACTGGCTTTTCTTTTGCGATACAAGTATCTCCTTCAGGATGCACTAATCCTTCTTTACTGCATCCCTCACTCCCACTCATTGACGAATTCATACGGAAATTGCGTCGCTATGAAATACTATGGGTTCTATGACTTCTCCTTCTAAATCGAGTATCGTTTCTATGGAAACGACTGGCTTTTCATTTGCGATACGGGTATCTCCTTCTCGATGCACTAATCCTTCTTTACTGCATCCCTCACTCCCACTCATTGACGAATTCACACGGAAATTGCGTCCCTATGAAATACTATGGGTTCTATGACTTCTCCTTCTAAATCGAGTAACGTTTCCATGGAAACGACAGGATTTTCTTTTGGGATACGACTATCACATTTCCGATCCACTAATCCGTCTTTACTGCATCCCTCACTCCCACTCATTGACGAATTCATACGGATATTGCGTCGCTATGAAATACTATGGGTTCTATGGCTTCTCCATCTAAATCGAGTATCGTTTCTATGGAAACGACTGGCTTTTCTTTTGCGAAAAGAGTATCTCCTTCTCGATGCACTAATCCTTCTTTACTGCATCCCTCACTCCCACTCATTGACGAATTCACACGGAAATTGCGTCGCTATAAAATACTATGGGTTCTATGACTTCTCCTTCTAAATCGAGTATCGTTTCTATGGAAACGACTGGCTTTTCATTTGCGATACGGGTATCTCCTTCTCGATGCACTAATCCTTCTTTACTGCATCCCTCACTCCCACTCATTGACAAATTCACACGGAAATTGCGTCCCTATGAAATACTATGGGTTCTATGACTTCTCCTTCTAAATCGAGTAACGTTTCCATGGAAACGACACGATTTTCTTTTGGGATACGACAATCACATTTCCGATCCACTAATCCGTCTTTACTGCATCCCTCACTCCCACTCATTGACGAATTCATACGGATATTGCGTCGCTATGAAATACTATGGGTTCTATGGCTTCTCCATCTAAATCGAGTATCGTTTCTATAAAAACGACTGGCTTTTCTTTTGCGAAAAGAGTATCTCCTTCTCGATGCACTAATCCTTCTTTACTGCATCCCTCACTCCCACTCATTGACGAATTCACACGGAAATTGCGTCGCTATGAAATACTATGGGTTCTATGACTTCTCCTTCTAAATCGAGTATCGTTTCTATGGAAACGACTGGCTTTTCATTTGCGATACGGGTATCTCCTTCTCGATGCACTAACCCTTCTTTACTGCATCCCTCACTCCCACTCATTGACGAATTCACACGGAAATTG
Organism: Schistocerca piceifrons; assembly: GCF_021461385.2. Classification (NCBI taxonomy): domain Eukaryota; kingdom Metazoa; phylum Arthropoda; class Insecta; order Orthoptera; family Acrididae; genus Schistocerca; species Schistocerca piceifrons. The sequence goes on along the minus strand of NW_025727551.1, from coordinate 374,270 downwards.
CGTCGCTATGAAATACTATGGGTTCTATGACTTCTCCTTCTAAATCGAGTAACGTTTCTATGGAAACGACAGGATTTTCTTTTGGGATACGACAATCACATTTCCGATCCACTAATCCGTCTTTACTGCATCCCTCACTCCCACTCATTGACGAATTCATACGGAAATTGCGTCGCTATGAAATACTATGGGTTCTATGGCTTCTCCATCTAAATCGAGTATCGTTTCTATGGAAACGACTGGCTTTTCTTTTGCGAAAAGAGTATCTCCTTCACGATGCACTAATCCTTCTTTACTGCATCCCTCACTCCCACTCATTGACGAATTCATACGGAAATTGCGTCGCTATGAAATACTATGGGTTCTATGACTTCTCCTTCTAAATCGAGTATCGTTTCTATGGAAACGACTGGCTTTTCATTTGCGATACGGGTATCTCCTTCTCGATGCACTAATCCTTCTTTACTGCATCCCTCACTCCCACTCATTGACGAATTCACACGGAAATTGGGTCGCTATGAGATACTATGGGTTCTATGACTTCTCCTTCTAAATCGAGTAACGTTTCTATGGAAACGACAGGATTTTCTTTTGGGATACGACAATCACATTTCCGATCCACTAATCCGTCTTTACTGCATCCCTCACTCCCACTCATTGACGAATTCATACGGAAATTGCGTCGCTATGAAATACTATGGGTTCTATGGCTTCTCCATCTAAATCGAGTATCGTTTCTATGGAAACGACTGGCTTTTCTTTTGCGAAAAGAGTATCTCCTTCTCGATGCACTAATCCTTCTTTACTGCATCCCTCACTCCCACTCATTGACGAATTCACACAGAAATTGCGTCGCTATAAAATACTAAGGATTCAATGACTTCTCCTTCTAAATCGAGTATCGTTTCTATGGAAACGACTGGCTTTTCTTTTGCGATACAAGTATCTCCTTCAGGATGCACTAATCCTTCTTTACTGCATCCCTCACTCCCACTCATTGACGAATTCACTCGGAAATTGCGTCCCTATGAAATACTATGGGTTCTATGACATCTCCTTCTAAGTCGAGTAACGTTTCTATGGAAACGACAGGATTTTCTTTTGGGATACGACAATCACATTTCCGATCCACTAATCCGTCTTTACTGCATCCCTCACTCCCACTCATTGACGAATTCATACGGAAATTGCGTCGCTATGAAATACTATGGGTTCTATGGCTTCTCCATCTAAATCGAGTATCGTTTCTATGGAAACGACTGGCTTTTCTTTTGCGAAAAGAGTATCTCCTTCACGATGCACTAATCCTTCTTTACTGCATCCCTCACTCCCACACATTGACGAATTCACACAGAAATTGCGTCGCTATAAAATACTAAGGATTCTATGACTTCTCCTTCTAAATCGAGTATCGTTTCTATGGAAACGACTGGCTTTTCTTTTGCGATACGAGTATCTCCTTCAGGATGCACTAATCCTTCTTTACTGCATCCCTCACTCCCACTCATTGACGAATTCACACGGAAATTGCGTCCCTATCAAATACTATGGGATCTATGACATCTCCTTCTAAGTCGAGTAACGTTTCTATGGAAACGACAGGATTTTCTGTTGGGATACGACAATCACAATTCCGATCCACTAATCCGTCTTTACTGCATCCCTCACTCCCACTCATTGACGAATTCATACGGAAATTGCGTCGCTATGAAATACTATGGGTTCTATGACTTCTCCTTCTAAATCGAGTATCGTTTCTATGGAAACGACTGGCTTTTCATATGCGATACGGGTATCTCCTTCTCGATGCACTAATCCTTCTTTACTGCATCCCTCACTCCCACTCATTGACGAATTCACACGGAAATTGCGTCGCTATGAAATACTATGGGTTCTATGACTTCTCCTTCTAAATCGAGTAACGTTTCTATGGAAACGACAGGATTTTCTTTTGGGATACGACAATCACATTTCCGATCCACTAATCCGTCTTTACTGCATCCCTCACTCCCACTCATTGACGAATTCATACGGAAATTGCGTCGCTATGAAATACTATGGGTTCTATGGCTTCTCCATCTAAATCGAGTATCGTTTCTATGGAAACGACTGGCTTTTCTTTTGCGAAAAGAGTATCTCCTTCTGGATGCACTAATCCTTCTTTACTGCATCCCTCACTCCCACTCATTGACGAATTCACACAGAAATTGCGTCGCTATAAAATACTAAGGATTCTATGACTTCTCCTTCTAAATCGAGTATCGTTTCTATGGAAACGACTGGCTTTTCTTTTGCGATACAAGTATCTCCTTCAGGATGCACTAATCCTTCTTTACTGCATCCCTCACTCCCACTCATTGACGAATTCACTCGGAAATTGCATCCCAATGAAATACTATGGGTTCTATGACATCTCCTTCTAAGTCGAGTAACGTTTCTATGGAAACGACAGGATTTTCTTTTGGGATACGACAATCACATTTCCGATCCACTAATCCGTCTTTACTGCATCCTTCATTCCCACTCATTGACGAATTCATACGGAAATTGCGTCGCTATGAAATACTGTGGATTCTATGACTTCTCCTTCTAAATCGAGTATCGTTTCTATGGAAACGACTGGCTTTTCATTTGCGATACGGGTATCTCCTTCTCGATGCACTAATCCTTCTTTACTGCATCCCTCACTCCCACTCATTGACGAATTCACACGGAAATTGCGTCCCTATGAAATACTATGGGTTCTATGACTTCTCCTTCTAAATCGAGTAACGTTTCCATGGAAACGACAGGATTTTCTTTTGGGATACGACAATCACATTTCCGACCCACTAATCCGTCTTTACTGCATCCCTCACTCCCACTCATTGACGAATTCATACGGATATTGCGTCGCTATGAAATACTATGGGTTCTATGGCTTCTCCATCTAAATCGAGTATCGTTTCTATAAAAACGACTGGCTTTTCTTTTGCGAAAAGAGTATCTCCTTCTCGATGCACTAATCCTTCTTTACTGCATCCCTCACTCCCACTCATTGACGAATTCACACGGAAATTGCGTCGCTATAAAATACTATGGGTTCTATGAATTCTCCTTCTAAATCGAGTATCGTTTCTATGGAAACGACTGGCTTTTCATTTGCGATACGGGTATCTCCTTCTCGATGCACTAATCCTTCTTTACTGCATCCCTCACTCCCACTCATTGACGAATTCACACGGAAATTGCGTCGCTATGAAATACTATGGGTTCTATGACTTCTCCTTCTAAATCGAGTACCGTTTCTATGGAAACGACAGGATTTTCTTTTGGGATACGACAATCACATTTCCGATCCACTAATCCGTCTTTACTGCATCCCTCACTCCCACTCATTGACGAATTCATACGGAAATTGCGTCGCTATGAAATACTATGGGTTCTATGGCTTCTCCATCTAAATCGAGTATCGTTTCTATGGAAACGACTGGCTTTTCTTTTGCGAAAAGAGTATCTCCTTCACGATGCACTAATCCTTCTTTACTGCATCCCTCACTCCCACTCATTGACGAATTCACACAGAAATTGCGTCGCTATAAAATACTAAGGATTCTATGACTTCTCCTTCTAAATCGAGTATCGTTTCTATGGAAACGACTGGCTTTTCTTTTGCGATACGAGTATCTCCTTCAGGATGCACTAATCCTTCTTTACTGCATCCCTCACTCCCACTCATTGACGAATTCACACGGAAATTGCGTCCCTATGAAATACTATGGGTTCTATGACATCACCTTCTAAGTCGAGTAACGTTTCTATGGAAGCGACAGGATTTTCTTTTGGGATACGACATTCACATTTCCGATCCACTAATCCGTCTTTACTGCATCCCTCACTCCCACTCATTGACGAATTCATACGGATATTGCGTCGCTATGAAATACTATGGGTTCTATGGCTTCTCCATCTAAATCGAGTATCGTTTCTATAAAAACGACTGGCTTTTCTTTTGCGAAAAGAGTATCTCCTTCTCGATGCACTAATCCTTCTTTACTGCATCCCTCACTCCCACTCATTGACGAATTCACACGGAAATTGCGTCGCTATAAAATACTATGGGTTCTATGACTTCTCCTTCTAAATCGAGTATCGTTTCTATGGAAACGACTGGCTTTTCATTTGCGATACGGGTATCTCCTTCTCGATGCACTAATCCTTCTTTACTGCATCCCTCACTCCCACTCATTGACGAATTCACACGGAAATTGCGTCGCTATGAAATACTATGGGTTCTATGACTTCTCCTTCTAAATCGAGTAACGTTTCTATGGAAACGACAGGATTTTCTTTTGGGATACGACAATCACATTTCCGATCCACTAATCCGTCTTTACTGCATCCCTCACTCCCACTCATTGACGAATTCATACGGAAATTGCGTCGCTATGAAATACTATGGGTTCTATGGCTTCTCCATCTAAATCGAGTATCGTTTCTATGGAAACGACTGGCTTTTCTTTTGCGAAAAGAGTATCTCCTTCACGATGCACTAATCCTTCTTTACTGCATCCCTCACTCCCACTCATTGACGAATTCACACGGAAATTGCGTCGTTATAAAATACTATGGGTTCTATGACTTCTCCTTCTAAATCGAGTATCGTTTCTATGGAAACGACTGGCTTTTCATTTGCGATACGGGTATCTCCTTCTCGATGCACTAATCCTTCTTTACTGCATCCCTCACTCCCACTCATTGACGAATTCACACGGAAATTGCGTCCCTATGAAATACTATGGGTTCTATGACTTCTCCTTCTAAATCGAGTAACGTTTCCATGGAAACGACAGGATTTTCTTTTGGGATACGACAATCACATTTCCGATCCACTAATCCGTCTTTACTGCATCCCTCACTCCCACTCATTGACGAATTCATACGGATATTGCGTCGCTATGAAATACTATGGGTTCTATGGCTTCTCCATTTAAATCGAGTAACGTTTCTATAAAAACGACTGGCTTTTCTTTTGCGAAAAGAGTATCTCCTTCTCGATGCACTAATCCTTCTTTACTGCATCCCTCACTCCCACTCATTGACGAATTCACACGGAAATTGCGTCGCTATAAAATACTATGGGTTCTATGACTTCTCGTTCTAAATCGAGTATCGTTTCTATGGAAACGACTGGCTTTTCATTTGCGATACGCGTATCTCCTTCTCGATGCACTAATCCTTCTTTACTGCATCCCTCACTCCCACTCATTGACGAATTCACACGGAAATTGCGTCGCTATGAAATACTATGGGTTCTATGACTTATCCTTCTAAATCGAGTAACGTTTCTATGGAAACGACAGGATTTTCTTTTGGGATACGACAATCACATTTCCGATCCACTAATCCGTCTTTACTGCATCCCTCACACCCACTCATTGACGAATTCATACGGAAATTGCGTCGCTATGAAATACTATGGGTTCTATGGCTTCTCCATCTAAATCGAGTATCGTTTCTATGGAAACGACGGGCTTTTCTTTTGCGAAAAGAGTATCTCCTTCACGATGCACTAATCCTTCTTTACTGCATCCCTCACTCCCACTCATTGACGAATTCACACAGAAATTGCGTCGCTATAAAATACTATGGGTTCTATGACTTCTCCTTCTAAATCGAGTATGGTTTCTATGGAAACGACTGGCTTTTCTTTTGCGATACGAGTATCTCCTTCTCGATGCACTAATCCTTCTTTACTGCATCCCTCACTCCCACTCATTGACGAATTCACACGGAAATTGCGTCCCTATGAAATACTATGGGTTCTATGACTTCTCCTTCTAAATCGAGTAACGTTTCCATGGAAACGACAGGATTTTCTTTTAGGATACGACAATCACATTTCCGATCCACTAATCCGTCTTTACTGCATCCCTCACTCCCACTCATTGACGAATTCATACGGATATTGCGTCGCTATGAAATACTATGGGTTCTATGGCTTCTCCATTTAAATCGAGTAACGTTTCTATAAAAACGACTGGCTTTTCTTTTGCGAAAAGAGTATCTCCTTCTCGATGCACTAATCCTTCTTTACTGCATCCCTCACTCCCACTCATTGACGAATTCACACGGAAATTGCGTCGCTATAAAATACTATGGGTTCTATGACTTCTCGTTCTAAAACGAGTATCGTTTCTATGGAAACGACTGGCTTTTCATTTGCGATACGCGTATCTCCTTCTCGATGCACTAATCCTTCTTTACTGCATCCCTCACTCCCACTCATTGACGAATTCACACGGAAATTGCGTCGCTATGAAATACTATGGGTTCTATGACTTCTCCTTCTAAATCGAGTAACGTTTCTATGGAAACGACAGGATTTTCTTTTGGGATACGACAATCACATTTCCGATCCACTAATCCGTCTTTACTGCATCCCTCACTCCCACTCATTGACGAATTCATACGGAAATTGCGTCGCTATGAAATACTATGGGTTCTATGACTTCTCCTTCTAAATCGAGTATCGTTTCTATGGAAACGACTGGCTTTTCATATGCGATACGGGTATCTCCTTCTCGATGCACTAATCCTTCTTTACCGCATCCCTCACTCCCACTCATTGACGAATTCACACGGAAATTGCGTCGCTATGAAATACTATGGGTTCTATGACTTCTCCTTCTAAATCGAGTAACGTTTCTATGGAAACGACAGGATTTTCTTTTGGGATACGACAATCACATTTCCGATCCACTAATCCGTCTTTACTGCATCCCTCACTCCCACTCATTGACGAATTCATACGGAAATTGCGTCGCTATGAAATACTATGGGTTCTATGGCTTCTCCATCTAAATCGAGTATCGTTTCTATGGAAACGACTGGCTTTTCTTTTGCGAAAAGAGTATCTCCTTCTGGATGCACTAATCCTTCTTTACTGCATCCCTCACTCCCACTCATTGACGAATTCACACAGAAATTGCGTCGCTATAAAATACTAAGGATTCTATGACTTCTCCTTCTAAATCGAGTATCGTTTCTATGGAAACGACTGGCTTTTCTTTTGCGATACAAGTATCTCCTTCAGGATGCACTAATCCTTTTTTACTGCATCCCTCACTCCCACTCATTGACGAATTCACTCGGAAATTGCGTCCCTATGAAATACTAAGGGTTCTATGACATCTCCTTCTAAGTCGAGTACCGTTTCTATGGAAACGACAGGATTTTCTTTTGGGATACGACAATCACATTTCCGATCCACTAATCCGTCTTTACTGCATCCTTCATTCCCACTCATTGACGAATTCATACGGAAATTGCGTCGCTATGAAATACTATGGATTCTATGACTTCTCCTTCTAAATCGAGTATCGTTTCTATGGAAACGACTGGCTTTTCATTTGCGATACGGGTATCTCCTTCTCGATGCACTAATCCTTCTTTACTGCATCCCTCACTCCCACTCATTGACGAATTCACACGGAAATTGCGTCCCTATGAAATACTATGGGTTCTATGACTTCTCCTTCTAAATCGAGTAACGTTTCCATGGAAACGACAGGATTTTCTTTTGGGATACGACAATCACATTTCCGACCCACTAATCCGTCTTTACTGCATCCCTCACTCCCACTCATTGACGAATTCATACGGATATTGCGTCGCTATGAAATACTATGGGTTCTATGGCTTCTCCATCTAAATCGAGTATCGTTTCTATAAAAACGACTGGCTTTTCTTTTGCGAAAAGAGTATCTCCTTCTCGATGCACTAATCCTTCTTTACTGCATCCCTCACTCCCACTCATTGACGAATTCACACGGAAATTGCGTCGCTATAAAATACTATGGGTTCTATGAATTCTCCTTCTAAATCGAGTATCGTTTCTATGGAAACGACTGGCTTTTCATTTGCGATACGGGTATCTCCTTCTCGATGCACTAATCCTTCTTTACTGCATCCCTCACTCCCACTCATTGACGAATTCACACGGAAATTGCGTCGCTATGAAATACTATGGGTTCTATGACTTCTCCTTCTAAATCGAGTAACGTTTCTATGGAAACGACAGGATTTTCTTTTGGGATACGACAATCACATTTCCGATCCACTAATCCGTCTTTACTGCATCCCTCACTCCCACTCATTGACGAATTCATACGGAAATTGCGTCGCTATGAAATACTATGGGTTCTATGGCTTCTCCATCTAAATCGAGTATCGTTTCTATGGAAACGACTGGCTTTTCTTTTGCGAAAAGAGTATCTCCTTCACGATGCACTAATCCTTCTTTACTGCATCCCTCACTCCCACTCATTGACGAATTCACACAGAAATTGCGTCGCTATAAAATACTAAGGATTCTATGACTTCTCCTTCTAAATCGAGTATCGTTTCTATGGAAACGACTGGCTTTTCTTTTGCGATACGAGTATCTCCTTCAGGATGCACTAATCCTTCTTTACTGCATCCCTCACTCCCACTCATTGACGAATTCACACGGAAATTGCGTCCCTATGAAATACTATGGGTTCTATGACATCACCTTCTAAGTCGAGTAACGTTTCTATGGAAGCGACAGGATTTTCTTTTGGGATACGACAATCACATTTCCGATCCACTAATCCGTCTTTACTGCATCCCTCACTCCCACTCATTGACGAATTCATACGGATATTGCGTCGCTATGAAATACTATGGGTTCTATGGCTTCTCCATCTAAATCGAGTATCGTTTCTATAAAAACGACTGGCTTTTCTTTTGCGAAAAGAGTATCTCCTTCTCGATGCACTAATCCTTCTTTACTGCATCCCTCACTCCCACTCATTGACGAATTCACACGGAAATTGCGTCGCTATAAAATACTATGGGTTCTATGACTTCTCCTTCTAAATCGAGTATCGTTTCTATGGAAACGACTGGCTTTTCATTTGCGATACGGGTATCTCCTTCTCGATGCACTAATCCTTCTTTACTGCATCCCTCACTCCCACTCATTGACGAATTCACACGGAAATTGCGTCGCTATGAAATACTATGGGTTCTATGACTTCTCCTTCTAAATCGAGTAACGTTTCTACGGAAACGACAGGATTTTCTTTTGGGATACGACAATCACATTTCCGATCCACTAATCCGTCTTTACTGCGTCCCTCACTCACACTAATTGACGAATTCATACGGAAATTGCGTCGCTATGAAATACTATGGGTTCTATGGCTTCTCCATCTAAATCGAGTATCGTTTCTATGGAAACGACTGGCTTTTCTTTTGCGAAATGAGTATCTCCTTCACGATGCACTAATCCTTCTTTACTGCATCCCTCACTCCCACTCATTGACGAATTCACACAGAAATTGCGTCGCTATAAAATACTAAGGATTCTATGACTTCTCCTTATAAATCGAGTATCGTTTCTATGGAAACGACTGGCTTTTCTTTTGCGATACGAGTATCTCCTTCAGGATGCACTAATCCTTCTTTACTGCATCCCTCACTCCCACTCATTGACGAATTCACACGGAAATTGCGTCCCTATGAAATACTATGGGTTCTATGACATCTCCTTCTAAGTCGAGTAACGTTTCTATGGAAACGACAGGATTTTCTTTTGGGATACGACAATCACATTTCCGATCCACTAATCCGTCTTTACTGCATCCCTCACTCCCACTGATTGACGAATTCATACGGAAATTGCGTCGCTATGAAATACTATGGGTTCTATGACTTCTCCTTCTAAATCGAGTATCGTTTCTATGGAAACGACTGGCATTTCATTTGCGATACGGGTATCTCCTTCTCGATGCACTAATCCTTCTTTACTGCATCCCTCACTCCCACTCATTGACGAATTCACACGGAAATTCCGTCGCTATGAAATACTATGGGTTCTATGACTTCTCAATCTAAATCGAGTATCGTTTCTATGGAAACGACTGGCTTTTCTTTTGCGATACGTGTATCTCCTTCTCGATGCACTAATCCTTCTTTACTGCATCCCTCACTCCCACTCATTGACGAATTCACACGGAAATTGCGTCCCTATGATATACTATGGGTTCTATGACTTCTCCTATCTAAATCGAGTAACGTTTCTATGGAAACGACAGGATTTTCTTTTGGGATACGACAATCACATTTCCGATCCACTAATCCGTCTTTGCTGCATCCCTCACTCCCACTCATTGACGAATTCATACGGAAATTGCGTCGCTATGAAATACTATGGGTTCTATGACTTCTCCATCTAAATCGAGTATAGTTTCTATGGAAACGACTGGCTTTACTTTTGCGATACGAGTATCTCCTTCTCGATGCACTAATCCTTCTTTACTGCATCCCTCACTCCCACTCATTGACGAATTCACAAGGAAATTGCGTCCCTATGAAATACTATGGGTTCTATGACTTCTCCTTATAAATCGAGTAACGTTTCTATGGAAACGACAGGATTTTCTTTTGGGATACGACAATCACATTTCCGATCCACTAATCCGTCTTTACTGCATCCCTCACTCCCACTCATTGACGAATTCATACGGAAATTGCGTCGCTATGAAATACTATGGGTCCTATGGCTTCTCCATCTAAATCGAGTATCGTTTCTATGGAAACGACTGGCTTTTGTTTTGCGAAAAGAGTATCTCCTTCTCGATGCACTAATCCTTCTTTACTGCATCCGTCACTCCCACTCATTGACGAATTCACACAGAAATTGCGTCGCTATAAAATACTAAGGGTTCTATGACTTCTCCTTCCAAATCGAGTATCGTTTCTATGGAAACGACTGGCTTTTCATTTGCGATACGGGTTTCTCCTTCTCGGTGCACTAATCCTTCTTTACTGCATCCCTCACTCCCACTCATTGACGAATCCACACGGAAATTGCGTCGCTATAAAATACTATGGGTTCTATGACTTCTCCTTCTAAATCGAGTATCGTTTCTATGGAAACGACTGGCTTTTCATTTGCGATACGGGTATCTCCTTCTCGATGCACTAATCCTTCTTTACTGCATCCCTCACTCCCACTCATTGACGAATTCCACGGAAATTGCGTCGCTATGAAATACTATGGGTTCTATGACTTCTCCATCTAAATCGAGTATCGTTTCTATGGAAACGACTGGCTTTTCTTTTGTGATACGAGTATCTCCTTCTGGATGCACTAATCCATCTTTACTGCATCCCTCACTCCCACTCATTGACGAATTCACACGGAAATAGCGTCCCTATGAAATACTATGGGTTCTATGACTTCTCCTTCTAAATCGAGTAACGTTTCTATGGAAACGACAGGATTTTCTTTTGGGATATGACAATCGGATTTCCGATCCACTAATCCGTCTTTACTGCATCCCTCACTCCCACTCATTGACGAATTCATACGGAAATTGCGTCGCTATGAAATACTATGGGTTCTATGGCTTCTCCATCTGAATCGAGTATCGTTTCTATAAAAACGACTGGCTTTTCTTTTGCGAAAAGAGTATCTCCTTCTCGATGCCCTAATCCTTCTTTACTGCATCCCTCACTCCCACTCATTGACGAATTCACACGGAAATTGCGTCGCTATAAAATACTATGGGTTCTATGACTTCTCCTTCTAAATCGAGTATCGTTTCTATGGAAACGACAGGATTTTCTTTTGGGATACGACAATCACATTTCCGATCCACTAATCCGTCTTTACTGCATCCCTCACTCCCACTCATTGACGAATTCATACGGAAATTGCGTCGCTATGAAATGCTATGGGTTCTATGACTTCTCCATCTAAATCGAGTATCGTTTCTATGGAAACGACTGGCTTTTCTTTTGCGATACGAGTATCTCCTTCTCGATGCACTAATCCTTCTTTACTGCATCCCTCACTCCCACTCATTGACGAATTCACACGGAAATTGCGTCGCTATGAAATACTATGGGTTCTATGACTTCTCCTTCTAAATCGAGTAACGTTTCTATGGAAACGAGAGGATTTTCTTTTGGGATACGACAATCACATTTCCGATCCACTAATCCGTCTTTACTGCATCCTTCACTCCCACTCATTGACGAATTCATACGGAAATTGCGTCGCTATGAAATATTATGGGCTCTATGGCTTCTCCATCTAAATCGAGTATCGTTTCTATGGAAACGACTGGCTTTTCTTTTGCGAAAAGAGTATCTCCTTCTCGATGCACTAATCCTTCTTTACTGCATCCCTCACTCCCACTCATTGACGAATTCACACAGAAATTGCGTCGCTATAAAATACTAAGGGTTCTATGACTTCTCCTTCTAATTCGAGTATCGTTTCTATGGAAACGACTGGCTTTTCATTTGCGATACGGGTTTCTCCTTCTCGATGCACTAATCCTTCTTTTCTGCATCCCTCACTCCCACTCATTGACGAATTCACACGGAAATTGCGTCCCTATGAAATACTATGGGTTCTATGACTTCTCCTTCTAAATCGAGTAACGTTTCTATGGAAACGAAAGGATTTTCTTTTGGGATACGACAATCACATTTCCGATCCACTAATCCGTCTTTACTGCATCCCTCACTCCCACTCATTGACGAATTCATACGGAAATTGCGTCGCTATGAAATGCTATGGGTTCTATGACTTCTCCATCTAAATCGAGTATCGTTTCTATGGAAACGACTAGCTTTTCTTTTGCGATACGAGTATCTCCTTCTCGATGCACTAACCCTTCTTTACTGCATCCCTCACTCCCACTCATTGACGAATTCACACGGAAATTGCGTCCCTATGAAATACTATGGGTTCTATGACTTCTCCTTCTAAGTCGAGTAACGTTTCTATGGAAACGACAGGATTTTCTTTTGGGATACGACAATCACATTTCCGATCCACTAATCCGTCTTTACTGCATCCATCACTCCCACTCATTGACGAATTCATACGGAAACTACGTCGCTATGAAATACTATGGGTTCTATGACTTCTCCTTCTAAATCGAGTATCGTTTCTATGGAAACGACTGGCTTTTCACTTGCGATACGGGTATCTCCTTCTCGATGCACTAATCCTTCTTTACTGCATCCCTCACTCCCACTCATTGACGAATTCACACGGAAATTGCGTCGCTATGAAATACTATGGGTTCTATGACTTCTCAATCTAAATCGAGTATCGTTTCTATGGAAACGACTGGCTTTTCTTTTGCGAGACGTGTATCTCCTTCTCGATGCACTAATCCTTCTTTACTGCATCCCTCACTCCCACTCATTGACGAATTCACACGGAAACTGCGTCCCTATGAAATACAATGGGTTCTATGACTTCTCCTTCTAAATCGAGTAACGTTTCTATGGAAACGACAGGATTATCTTTTGGGATACGACAGTCACATTTCCGATCCACTAATCCGTCTTTGCTGCATCCCTCACTCCCACTCATTGACGAATTCATACGGAAATTGCGTCGCTATGAAATACTATGGGTTCTATGACTTCTCCATCTAAATCGAGTATCGTTTCTATGGAAACGACTGGCTTTTCTTTTGCGATACGAGAATCTCCTTCTCGATGCACTAATCCTTCTTTACTGCATCCCTCACTCCCACTCATTGACGAATTCACACGGAAATTGCGTCCCTAGGAAATACTATGGGTTGTATGACTTCTCCTAAATCGAGTAACGTTTCTATGGAAACGACAGGATTTTCTTTTGGGATACGACAATCACATTTCCGATCCACTAATCCGTCTTTACTGCATCCCTCACTCCCACTCATTGACGAATTCATACGGAAATTGCGTCGCTATGAAATACTATGGGTTCTATGGCTTTTACATCTAAATCGAGTATCGTTTCTATGGAAACGACTGGCTTTTCTTTTGCGAAAAGAGTATCTCCTTCTCGATGCAATAATCCTTCTTTACTGCATCCCTCACTCCCACTCATTGACGAATTCACACAGAAATTGGGTCGCTATAAAATACTAAGGGTTCTATGACTTCTCCTTCTAAATCGAGTATCGTTTCTATGGAAACGACCGGCTTTTCATTTGCGATACGGGTTTCTCCTTCTCGGTGCACTAATCCTTCTTTACTGCATCCCTCACTCCCACTCATTGACGATTTCACACGGAAATTGCGTCCCTATGAAATACTATGGGTTCTATGACTTCTCCTTCTAAATCGAGTAACGTTTCTATGGAAACGACAGGAATTTCTTTTGGGATACGACAATCACATTTCCGATCCACTAATCCGTCTTTACTGCATCCCTCACTCCCACTCATTGACGAAATCATACGGATATTGCGTCGCTATGAAATACTATGGGTTCTATGACTTCTCCTTCTAAATCGAGTATCGTTTCTATGGAAACGACTGGCTTTTCATTTGCGATACGGGTATCTCCTTCTCGATGCACTAATCCTTCTTTACTGCATCCCTAACTCCCACTCATTGACGAATTCACACGGAAATTGCGTCGCTATAAAATACTATGGGTTCTATGTCTTCTCCTTCTAAATCGAGTATCGTTTCTATGGAAACGACTGGCTTTTCATTCGCGATACGGGTATCTCCTTCTCGATGCACTAATCCTTCTTTACTGCATCCCTCACTCCCACTCATTGACGTATTCACACGGAAATTGCATCCCTATGAAATACTATGGATTCTATGACATCTCCTTCTAAATCGAGTAACGTTTCTATGGAAACGACATGATTTTCTTTTGGGATACGACAATCACATTTCCGATCCACTAATCCTTCTTCACTGCATCCCTCACTTCCACTCATTGACGAATTCATACGGAAATTGCGTCGCTATGAAATACTATGGGTTCTATGGCTTCTCCATCTAAATCGAGTATCGTTTCTATGGAAACGACTGGCTTTTCTTTTGCGAAAAGAGTATCTCCTTCTCGATGCACTAATCCTTCTTTACTGCATCCCTCACTCCCACTCATTGACGAATTCACACGGAAATTGCGTCCCTATGAAATACTATGGGTTCTATGACTTCTCCTTCTAAATCGAGTAACGTTTCTATGGAAACGACAGGATTTTCTTTTGGGATACGACAATCACATTTCCGATCCACTAATCCGTCTTTACTGCACCCTCACTCCCACTCATTGACGAATTCATACGGATATTGCGTCGCTATGAAATACTATGGGTTCTATGACTTCTCCTTCTAAATCGAGTATCGTTTCTATGGAAACGACTGGCTTTTCATTTGCGATACAGGTATCTCCTTCTCGAGGCACTAATCCTTCTTTACTGCATCCCTCACTCCCACTCATTGACGAATTCACACGGAAATTGCGTCGCTATAAAATACTATGGGTTCTACGACTTCTCCTTGTAAATCGAGTATCGTTTCTATGGAAACGACTGGCTTTTCATTTGCGATACGGGTATCTCCTTCTCGATGCACTAATAATTCTTTACTGCATCCCTCACTCCCATTCATTGAAGAATTCACACGGTAATTGCGTCGCTATAAAATACTATGGGTTCTATGACTTCTCCTTCTAAATCGAGTATCGTTTCTATGGAAACGACTGGCTTTTCATTTGCGATACGGGTATCTCCTTCTCGATGCACTTTTAATTCTTTACTGCATCCCTCACTCCCACTCATTGACGAATTCACACGGAAATTGCGTCGCTATGAAATACTATGGGTTCTATGACTTCTCCATCTAAATCGAGTATCTTTTCTATGGAAACGACTGGCTTTTCCTTTGCGAAAAGAGTATCTCCTTCTCGATGCACTAATCCTTCTTTACTGCATCCCTCACTCCCACTCATTGACGAATTCACACGGAAATTGCGTCGCTATAAAATACTATGGGTTCTATGACTTCTCCTTCTAAATCGAGAATCGTTTCTATGGAAACGACTGGCTTTTAATTTGCGATACGGGTATCTCCTTCTCGATGCACTAATAATTCTTTACTGCACCCCTCACTCCCACTCATTGACTAATTCACTAGGAAATGGCGTCGCTAGAAAATACTATGTGTTCTATGACTTCTCCTTCTAAATCGAGTATCGTTTCTATGGAAACGACTGGCTTTTCATTTGCGATACAGGTATCTCCTTCTCGAAGCACTAATAAATCTTTACTGCATCCCTCACTCCCACTCATTGACGAATTCACACGGAAATGGCGTCGCTAGAAAATACTATGGGTTCTATGACTTCTCCTTCTAAATCGAGTATCGTTTCTATGGAAACGACTGGCTTTTCATTTGCGATACGGGTATCTCCTTCTCGATGCACTAATCCTTCTTTACTGCATCCCTCACTCCCACTCATTGACGAATTCATACGGATATTGCGTCGCTATGAAATACTATGGGTTCTATGACTTCTCCTTCTAAATCGAGTATCGTTTCTATGGAAACGACTGGCTTTTCATTTGCGATACGGGTATCTCCTTCTCGATGCACTAATCCTTCTTTACTGCATCCCTCACTCCCACTCATTGACGAATTCACACGGAAATTGCGGCGCTATAAAATACTATGGGTTCTACGACTTCTCCTTCTAAATCGAGTATCGTTTCTATGGAAACGACTGGCTTTTCATTTGCGATACGGGTATCTCCTTCTCGATGCACTATTAATTCTTTACTGCATCCCTCACTCCCACTCATTGACGAATTCACACGGAAATTGCGTCGCTATAAAATACTATTGGTTCTATGACTTCTCCTTCTCAATCGAGTATCGTTTCTATGGAAACGACTGGCTTTTCATTTGAGAAAAGCGTATCTCTTTCTCGATGCACTAATCCTTCTTTACTGCATCCCTCGCTCCCACTCATTGACGAATTCACACGGAAATTGCGTCGCTATGAAATACTATGGGTTCTATGACTTCTCCATCTAAATCGAGTATCGTTTCTATGGAAACGACTGGCTTTTCTTTTGCGAAAAGAGTATCTCCTTCTCGATGCACTAATCCTTCTTTACTGCATCCCTCACTCCCACTCATTGACGAATTCACACGGAAATTGTGTCGCTATAAAATACTATGGGTTCTATGACTTCTCCATCTAAATCGAGTATCATTTCTATGGAAACGACTGGCTTTTCTTTTGCGAAAAGAGTATCTCCTTCTCGATGCACTAATCCTTCTTTACTGCATCCCTCACTCCCACTCATTGACGAATTCACACGGAAATTGCGTCGCTATAAAATACAATGGGTTCTATGACTTCTCCTTATAAATCGAGTATCGTTTCTATGGAAACGACTGGCTTTTCATTTGCGATACGGGTATCTCCTTCTCGATGCACTAATCCTTCTTTACTGCATCCCTCACTCCCACACATTGACGAATTCACACGGAAATTGCGTCCCTATGAAATACTATTGGTTCTATGACTTCTCCTTCTAAATCGAGTAACGTTTCTATGGAAACGACAGGATTTTCTTTTGGGGTACGACAATCACATTTCCGATCCACTAATCCGTCTTTACTGCATCCCTCACTCCCACTCATTGACGAATTCATACGGAAATTGCGTCGCTATGAAATGCTATGGGATCTATGACTTCTCCATCTAAATCGAGTATCGTTTCTATGGAAACGACTGGCTTTTCTTTTGCGATACGAGTATCTCCTTCTCGATGCACTAATCCTTCTTTACTGCATCCCTCACTCCCACTCATTGACGAATTCACACGGAAATTGCGTCCCTATGAAATACTATGGGTTCTATGACTTCTCCTTCTAAGTCGAGCAACGTTTCTATGGAAACGACAGGATTTTCTTTTGGGATACGACAATCACATTTCCGATCCACTAATCCGTCTTTACTGCATCCCTCACTCCCACTCATTGACGAATTCATACGGAAATTGCGTCGCTATGAAATACTATGGGTTCTATGACTTCTCCTTCTAAATCGAGTATCGTTTCTATGGAAACGACTGGCTTTTCATTTGCGATACGGGTATCTCCTTCTCGATGCACTAATCCTTCTTTACTGCATCCCTCACTCCCACTCAATGACGAATTCACACGGAAATTGCGTCGCTATGAAACTCTATGGGTTCTATGACTTCTCAATCTAAATCGAGTATCGTTTCTATGGAAACGACTGGCTTTTCTTTTGCGAGACGTGTATCTCCTTCTCGATGCACTAATGCTTCTTTACTGCATCCCTCACTCCCACTCATTGACGAATTCACACGGAAATTGCGTCCCTATGAAATACTATGGGTTCTATGACTTCTCCTTCTAAATCGAGTAACGTTTCTATGGAAACGACAGGATTTTCTTTTGGGATACGACAATCACATTTCCGATCCACTAATCCGTCTTTGCTGCATCCCTCACTCCCTCTCATTGACGAATTCATACGGAAATTGCGTCGCTATGAAATACTATGGGCTCTATGACTTCTCCATCTAAATCGAGTATCGTTTCTATGGAAACGACTGGCTTTTCTTTTGCGATACGAGTATCTCCTTCTCGATGCACTAATCCTTCTTTACTGCATCCCTCACTCCCACTCATTGACGAATTCAGACGGAAATTGCGTCCCTAGGAAATACCATGGGTTCTATGACTTCTCCTTCTAAATCGAGTAACGTTTCTATGGAAACGACAGGATTTTCTTTTGGGATACGACAATCACATTTCCGATCCACTAATCCGTCTTTACTGCATCCCTCACTCCCACTCATTGACGAATTCATACGGAAATTGCGTCGCTATGAAATACTATGGGTTCTATGGCTTCTACATCTAAATCGAGTATCGTTTCTATGGAAACGACTGGCTTTTCTTTTGCGAAAAGAGTATCTCCTTCTCGATGCACTAATCCTTCTTTACTGCATCCCTAACTCACACTCATTGACGAATTCACACAGAAATTGCGTCGCTATAAAATACTAAGGGTTCTATGACTTCTCCTTCTAAATCGAGTATCGTTTCTATGGAAACGACTGGCTTTTCATTTGCGATACGGGTTTCTCCTTCTCGGTGCACTAATCCTTCTTTACTGCATCCCTCACTCCCACTCATTGACGGATTCACACGGAAATTGCGTCCCTATGAAATACTATGGGTTCTATGACTTCTCATTCTAAATCGAGTAACGTTTCTATGGAAACGACAGGAATTTCTTTTGGGTTCGACAATCACATTTCCGATCCTCTAATCCGTCTTTACTGCATCCCTCACTCCCACTCATTGACGAAATCATACGGATATTGCGTCGCTATGAAATACTATGGGTTCTATGACTTCTCCTTCTAAATCGAGTATCGTTTCTATGGAAACGACTGGCTTTTCATTTGCGATACGGGTATCTCCTTCTCGATGCACTAATCCTTCTTTACTGCATCCCTCACTCCCACTCTTTGACGAATTGACACGGAAATTGCGTCGCTATAAAATACTATGGGTTCTATGACTTCTCCTTCTAAATCGGGTATCGTTTCTATGGAAACGACTGGCTTTTCATTTGCGATACGGGTATCTCCTTCTCGATGCACTAATCCTTCTTTACTGCATCCCTCACTCCCACTCATTGACCAATTCACACGGAAATTGCGTCCCTATGAAATACTATGGATTCTATGACTTCTCCTTCTAAATCGAGTAACGTTTCTATGGAAACGACAGGATTTTCTTTTGGGATACGACAATCACATTTCCGATCCACTAATCCGTCTTCACTGCATCCCTCACTCCCACTCTTCGACGAATTCACACGGAAATTGCGTCGCTATAAAATACTATGGGTTCTATGACTTCTCCATCTAAATCGAGTATCATTTCTATGGAAACGACTGGCTTTTCTTTTGCGAAAAGAGTATCTCCTTCTCGATGCACTAATCCTTCTTTACTGCATCCCTCACTCCCACTCATTGACGAATTCACACGGAAATTGCGTCGCTATAAAATACAATGGGTTCTATGACTTCTCCTTATAAATCGAGTATCGTTTCTATAGAAACGACTGGCTTTTCATTTGCGATACGGGTATCTCCTTCTCGATGCACTAATCCTTCTTTGCTGCATCCCTCGCTCCCACTCATTGACGAATTCACACGGAAATTGCGTCGCTCTAAAATACTATGGGTTCTATGACTTCTCCATCTAAATCGAGTATCGTTTCTATGGAAACGACTGGATTTCTTTTGCGAAAAGAGTATCTCCTTCTCGATGCACTAATCCTTCTTTACTGCATCCCTCGCTCCCACTCATTGACGAATTCACACGAAAATTGCGTCGCTATAAAATACTATGGGTTCTATGACTTCTCCTTATAAATCGAGTATCGTTTCTATGGAAACGACTGGCTTTTCTTTTGCGAAAAGAGTATCTCCTTCTCGATGCACTAATCCTTCTTTACTGCATCCCTCACTCCCACTCATTGACGAATTCACACGGAAATTGCGTCGCTATAAAATACTATGGGTTCTATGGCTTCTCCTTCTAAATCGAGTATCGTTTCTATGGAAACGACTGGCTTTTCATTTGCGATACGGGTATCTCCTTCTCGATGCACTAATCCTTCTTTACTGCATTCCTCGCTCCCACTCATTGACGAATTCACACGGAAATTGCGTCGCTATAAAATACTATGGGTTCTATGACTTCTCCATCTAAATCGAGTCTCGTTTCTATGGAAACGACTGGCTTTTCTTTTGCGAAAAGAGTATCTCCTTCCCGATGCACTAATCCCTCTTTACTGCATCCCTCACTCCCACTCATTGACGAATTCACACGGAAATTGCGTCGCTATAAAATACTATGGGTTCTATGACTTCTCCATCTAAATCGAGTATCGTTTCTATGCAAACGACTGGCTTTTCTTTTGCGAAAAGAGTATCTCCTTCTTGATGCACTAATCCTTCTTTACTGCATCCCTCACTCCCACTCATTGACGAATTCACACGGAAATTGCGTCGCTATAAAATACTGTGGGTTCTATGACTTCTCCTTCTAAATCTAGTATCATTTCTATGGAAACGACTGGCTTTTCATTTGCGATACGGGTATCTCCTTCTCGATGCACTAATCCTTCTTTACTGCATCCCTCACTCCCACTCATTGACGAATTCACACGGAAATTGCGTCGCTATAAAATACTATGGGTTCTATGACTTCTCCTTCTAAATCGAGTATCATTTCTATGGAAACGACTGGCTTTTCATTTGCGATACGGGTATCTCCTTCTCGATGCACTAATCCTTCTTTACTGCATCCCTCACTCCCACTCATTGACGAATTCACACGGAAATTGCGTCGCTATAATATACTATGGGTTCTATGACTTCTCCTTCTAAATCGAGTATCGTTTCTATGGAAACGACTGGCTTTTCATTTGCGATACGGGTTTCTCCTTCTCGGTGCACTAATCCTTCTTTACTGCATCCCTCACTCCCACTCATTGACGGATTCACACGGAAATTGCGTCCCTATGAAATACTATGGGTTCTATGACTTCTCATTCTAAATCGAGTAACGTTTCTATGGAAACGACAGGAATTTCTTTTGGGTTCGACAATCACATTTCCGATCCTCTAATCCGTCTTTACTGCATCCCTCACTCCCACTCATTGACGAAATCATACGGATATTGCGTCGCTATGAAATACTATGGGTTCTATGACTTCTCCTTCTAAATCGAGTATCGTTTCTATGGAAACGACTGGCTTTTCATTTGCGATACGGGTATCTCCTTCTCGATGCACTAATCCTTCTTTACTGCATCCCTCACTCCCACTCTTTGACGAATTGACACGGAAATTGCGTCGCTATAAAATACTATGGGTTCTATGACTTCTCCTTCTAAATCGGGTATCGTTTCTATGGAAACGACTGGCTTTTCATTTGCGATACGGGTATCTCCTTCTCGATGCACTAATCCTTCTTTACTGCATCCCTCACTCCCACTCATTGACCAATTCACACGGAAATTGCGTCCCTATGAAATACTATGGATTCTATGACTTCTCCTTCTAAATCGAGTAACGTTTCTATGGAAACGACAGGATTTTCTTTTGGGATACGACAATCACATTTCCGATCCACTAATCCGTCTTCACTGCATCCCTCACTCCCACTCTTCGACGAATTCACACGGAAATTGCGTCGCTATAAAATACTATGGGTTCTATGACTTCTCCATCTAAATCGAGTATCATTTCTATGGAAACGACTGGCTTTTCTTTTGCGAAAAGAGTATCTCCTTCTCGATGCACTAATCCTTCTTTACTGCATCCCTCACTCCCACTCATTGACGAATTCACACGGAAATTGCGTCGCTATAAAATACAATGGGTTCTATGACTTCTCCTTATAAATCGAGTATCGTTTCTATAGAAACGACTGGCTTTTCATTTGCGATACGGGTATCTCCTTCTCGATGCACTAATCCTTCTTTGCTGCATCCCTCGCTCCCACTCATTGACGAATTCACACGGAAATTGCGTCGCTCTAAAATACTATGGGTTCTATGACTTCTCCATCTAAATCGAGTATCGTTTCTATGGAAACGACTGGATTTCTTTTGCGAAAAGAGTATCTCCTTCTCGATGCACTAATCCTTCTTTACTGCATCCCTCGCTCCCACTCATTGACGAATTCACACGAAAATTGCGTCGCTATAAAATACTATGGGTTCTATGACTTCTCCTTATAAATCGAGTATCGTTTCTATGGAAACGACTGGCTTTTCTTTTGCGAAAAGAGTATCTCCTTCTCGATGCACTAATCCTTCTTTACTGCATCCCTCACTCCCACTCATTGACGAATTCACACGGAAATTGCGTCGCTATAAAATACTATGGGTTCTATGGCTTCTCCTTCTAAATCGAGTATCGTTTCTATGGAAACGACTGGCTTTTCATTTGCGATACGGGTATCTCCTTCTCGATGCACTAATCCTTCTTTACTGCATTCCTCGCTCCCACTCATTGACGAATTCACACGGAAATTGCGTCGCTATAAAATACTATGGGTTCTATGACTTCTCCATCTAAATCGAGTCTCGTTTCTATGGAAACGACTGGCTTTTCTTTTGCGAAAAGAGTATCTCCTTCCCGATGCACTAATCCCTCTTTACTGCATCCCTCACTCCCACTCATTGACGAATTCACACGGAAATTGCGTCGCTATAAAATACTATGGGTTCTATGACTTCTCCATCTAAATCGAGTATCGTTTCTATGCAAACGACTGGCTTTTCTTTTGCGAAAAGAGTATCTCCTTCTTGATGCACTAATCCTTCTTTACTGCATCCCTCACTCCCACTCATTGACGAATTCACACGGAAATTGCGTCGCTATAAAATACTGTGGGTTCTATGACTTCTCCTTCTAAATCTAGTATCATTTCTATGGAAACGACTGGCTTTTCATTTGCGATACGGGTATCTCCTTCTCGATGCACTAATCCTTCTTTACTGCATCCCTCACTCCCACTCATTGACGAATTCACACGGAAATTGCGTCGCTATAAAATACTATGGGTTCTATGACTTCTCCTTCTAAATCGAGTATCATTTCTATGGAAACGACTGGCTTTTCATTTGCGATACGGGTATCTCCTTCTCGATGCACTAATCCTTCTTTACTGCATCCCTCACTCCCACTCATTGACGAATTCACACGGAAATTGCGTCGCTATAATATACTATGGGTTCTATGACTTCTCCTTCTAAATCGAGTATCGTTTCTATGGAAACGACTGGCTTATCTTTTGCGAAAAGAGTATCTCCTTCTCGATGCACTAATCCTTCTTTACTGCATCCCTCACTCCCACTCATTGACGAATTCACACGGAAATTGCGTCGCTATAAAATACAATGGGTTCTAAGACTTCTCCATCTAAATCGAGTATCGTTTCTACGGAAACGACTGGCTTTTCATTTGCGATACGGGTATCTCCTTCTCGATGCACTAATCCTTCTTTACTGCATTTCTCACTCCCACTCATTGACGAATTCATACGGATATTGCGTCGCTATGAAATACTATGGGTTCTATGACTTCTCCTTCTAAATCGAGTATCGTTTCTATGGAAACGACTGGCTTTTCATTTGCGATACGGGTATCTCCTTCACGATGCACTAATCCTTCTTTACTGCATCCCTCACTCCCACTCATTGACGAATTCACACGGAAATTGCGTCGCTATAAAATACTATGGGTTCTACGACTTGTCCTTCTAAATCGAGTATCGTTTCCATGGAAACGACTGGCTTTTCATTTGCGATACGGGTATCTCCTTCTCGATGCACTAATAATTCTTTACTGCATCCCTCACTCCCACTTATTGACGAATTCACACGGAAATTGCGTCGCTATGAAATACTATGGGTTCTATGACTTCTCCATCTAAATCGAGTACCGTTTCTATGGAAACGACTGGTTTTTCTTTTGCGAAAAGAGTTTCTCCTTCTCGATGCACTAATCCTTCTTTACTGCATCCCTCACTCCCACTCATTGACGAATTCACACGGAAATTGCGTCGCTATAAAATACTATTGGTTCTATGACTTCTCCTTCTAAATCGAGTATCGTTTCTATGGAAACGACTGGCTTTTCATTTGAGAAAAGCGTATCTCCTTCTCGATGCACTAATCCTGCTTTACTGCATCCCTCGCTAACACTCATTGACGAATTCACACGGAAATCGCGTCGCTATGAAATACTATGGGTTCTATGACTTCTCCATCTAAATCGAGTATCGTTTCTATGGAAACGACTGGCTTTTCTTTTGCGAAAAGAGTATCTCCTTCTCGATGCACTAATCCTTCTTTACTGCATCCCTCACTCCCACTCATTGACGAATTCACACGGAAATTGCGTCGCTATAAAATACTATGGGTTCTATGACTTCTCCATCTAAATCGAGTATCGTTTCTATGGAAACGACTGGCTTATCTTTTGCGAAAAGAGTATCTCCTTCTCGATGCACTAATCCTTCTTTACTGCATCCCTCACTCCCACTCATTGACGAATTCACACGGAAATTGCGTCGCTATAAAATACAATGGGTTCTATGACTTCTCCTTATAAATCGAGTATCGTTTCTATGGAAACGACTGGCTTTTCATTTGCGATACTGGTATCTCCTTCTCGATCCACTAATAATCCTATACTGCATCCCTCACTCCCACTCATTGACGAATTCACACGGAAATGGCGTCGCTAGAAAATACTATGGGTTCTATGACTTCTCCTTCTAAATCGAGTATCGTTTCTATGGAAACGACTGGCTTTTCATTTGCGATACGGGTATCTCCTTCTCGATGCACTAATCCTCCTTTACTGCATCCCTCACTCCCACTCATTGACGAATTCATACGGATATTGCGTCGCTATGAAATACTATGGGTTCTATGACTTCTCCTTCTAAATCGAGTATCGTTTCTATGGAAACGACTGGCTTTTCATTTGCGATACGGGTATCTCCTTCTCGATGCACTAATCCTTCTTTACTGCATCCCTCACTCCCACTCATTGACGAATTGACACGGAAATTGCGTCGCTAAAAAATACTATGGGTTCTACGACTTCTCCCTCTAAATCGAGTATCGTTTCTATGGAAACGACTGGCTTTTCATTTGCGATACGTGTATCTCCTTCTCGATGCACTAATAATTCTTTACTGCATCCCTCACTCCCACTCATTGACGAATTCACACGGAAATTGCGTCGCTATGAAATACTATGGGTTCTATGACTTCTCCATCTAAATCGAGGACCGTTTCTATGGAAACGACTGGCTTTTCTTTTGCGAAAAGAGTATCTCCTTCTCGATGCACTAATCCTTCTTTACTGCATCCCTCACTCCCACTCATTGACGAATTCACACGGAAATTGCGTCGCTATGAAATACCATGGGTTCTATGACTTCTCCATCTAAATCGAGTATCGTTTCTATGGAAACGATTGGCTTTTCTTTTGCGAAAAGAGTATCTCCTTCTCGATGCACTAATCCTTCTTTACTGCATCCCTCGCTGCCTTTCATTGACGAATTCACACGGAAATTGGGTCGCTATAAAATACTATGGGTTCTATGCCTTCTCCATCTAAATCGAGTATCATTTCTATGGAAACGACTGGCTTTTCTTTTGCGAAAAGAGTATCTCCTTCTCGATGCACTAATGCTTTACTGCATCCCTCACTTCCACTCATTGACGAATTCACACGGAAATTGCGTCGCTATAAAATACAATGGGTTCTATGACTTCTCCTTATAAATCGAGTATCGTTTCTATGGAAACGACTGGCTTTTCATTTGCGATACGGGTATCTCCATCTCGATGCACTAATCCTTCTTTACTGCATCCCTCGCTCCCACTCATTGACGAATTCACACGGAAATTGCGTCGCTATAAAATACTATGGGTTCTACGACTTCTCCTTCTAAATCGAGTATCGTTTCTATGGAAACGACTGGCTTTTCATTTGCGATACGGGTATCTCCTTCTCGATGCACTAATAATTCTTTACTGCATCCCTCACTCCCACTCATTGACGAATTCACACGGAAATTGCGTCGCTATGAAATACTATGGGTTCTATGACTTCTCCATCTAAATCGAGTATCGTTTCTATGGAAACGACTGGCTTTTCTTTTGCGAAAAGAGTATCTCCTTCTCGATGCACTAATCCTTCTTCACTGCATCCCTCACTCCCACTCGTTGATGAATTCACACGGAAATTGCGTCGCTATGAAATACTATGGGTTCTATGACCTCTCCATCTAAATCGAGTATCGTTTCTATGGAAACGACTGGCTTTTCTTTTGCGAAAAGAGTATCTCCTTCTCGATGCACTAATCCTTCTTTACTGCATCCCTCACTCCCACTCATTGACGAATTCACACGGAAATTGCGTCGCTATAAAATACAATGGGTTCTATGACTTCTCCTTATAAATCGAGTATCGTTTCTATGGAAACGACTGGCTTTTCATTTGCGATACGGGTATCTCCTTCTCGATGCACTAATCCTTCTTTACTGCATCCCTCGCTCCCACTCATTGACGAATTCACACGGAAATTGCGTCGCTATAAAATACTATGGGTTCTATGACTTCTCCATCTAAATCGAGTATCGTTTCTATGGAAACGACTGGATTTCTTTTGCGAAAAGAGTATCTCCTTCTCGATGCACTAATCCTTCTTTACTGCATCCCTCGCTACCACTCATTGACGAATTCACACGAAAATTGCGTCGCTATAAAATACTATGGGTTCTATGACTTCTCCTTATAAATCGAGTATCGTTTCTATGGAAACGACTGGCTTTTCTTTTGCGAAAAGAGTATCTCCTTCTCGATGCACTAATCCTTCTTTACTGCATCCCTCACTCCCACTCATTGACGAATTCACACGGAAATTGCGTCGCTATAAAATACTATGGGTTCCATGACTTCTCCATCTAAATCGAGTATCGTTTCTATGCAAACGACTGGCTTTTCTTTTGCGAAAAGAGTATCTCCTTCTCGATGCACTAATCCCTATTTACTGCATCCCTCACTCCCACTCATTGACGAATTCACACGGAAATTGCGTCGCTATAAAATACTATGGGTTCTATGACTTCTCCTTCTAAATCGAGTATCGTTTCTATGGAAACGACTGGTTTTTCATTTGCGATACGGGTATCTCCTTCTCGATGCACTAATCCTTCTTTACTGCATCCCTCGCTCCCACTCATTGACGAATTCACACGAAAATTGCGTCGCTATGAAATACTTTGGGTTCTATGACTTCTCCATCTAAATCGAGTATCGTTTCTATGGAAACGACTGGCTTTTCATTTGCGATACGGGTATCTCCTTCTCGATGCACTAATCCTTCTTTACTGCATCCCTCACTCCCACTCATTGACGAATTCATACGGATATTGCGTCGCTATGAAATACTATGGGTTCTATGACTTCTCCTTCTAAATCGAGTATCGTTTCTATGGAAACGACTGGCTTGTCATTTGCGATACGGGTATCTCCTTCTCGATGCACTAATCCTTCTTTACTGCATCCCTCACTCCCACTCATTGACGAATTCACACGGAAATTGCGTCGCTACAAAATACTATGGGTTCTACGTCTTCTCCTTCTAAATCGAGTATCGTTTCCATGGAAACGACTGGCTTTTCATTTGCGATACGGGTATCTCCTTCTCGATGCACTAATAATTCTTTACTGCATCATTCACTCCCACTTATTGACGAATTCACACGGAAATTGCGTCGCTATGAAATACTATGGGTTCTATGACTTCTCCATCTAAATCGAGTATCGTTTCTATGGAAACGACTGGTTTTTCTTTTGCGAAAAGAGTTTCTCCTTCTCGATGCACTAATCCTTCTTTACTGCATCCCTCGCTCCCACTCATTGACGAATTCACACGGAAATCGCGTCGCTATGAAATATTATGGGTTCTATGACTTCTCCATCTAAATCGAGTATCGTTTCTATGGAAACGACTGGCTTTTCTTTTGCGAAAAGAGTATCTCCTTCTCGATGCACTAATCCTTCTTTACTGCATCCCTCACTCCCACTCATTGACGAATTCACACGGAAATTGCGTCGCTATAAAATACTATGGGTTCTATGACTTCTCCATCTAAATCGAGTATCGTTTCTATGGAAACGACTGGCTTTTCTTTTGCGAAAAGAGTATCTCCTTCTCGATGCACTAATCCTTCTTTACTGCATCCCTCACTCCCACTCATTGACGAATTCAGACGGAAACTGCATCGCTATAAAATACAATGGGTTCTATGACTTCTCCTTATAAATCGAGTATCGTTTCTATGGAAACGACTGGCTTTTCATTTGCGATACGGGTATCTTCTTCTCGATCCACTAATCCTTCTTTACTGCATCCCTCGCTCCCACTCATTGACGAATTCACACGGAAATTGCGTCGCTATAAAATACTATGGGTTCTATGACTTCTCCATCTAAATCGAGTATCGTTTCTATGGAAACGACTGGCTTTTCTTTTGCGAAAAGAGTATCTCCTTCTCGATGCACTAATCCTTCCTTACTGCATCCCTCGCTCCCACTGATTGACGAATTCACACGAAAATTGCGTCGCTATAAAATACTATGGGTTCTATGACCTCTCCTTATAAATCGAGTAACGTTTCTATGGAAACGACTGGCTTTTCTTTTGCGAAAAGAGTATCTCCTTCTCGATGCACTAATCCTTCTTTACTGCATCCCTCGCTCCCACTCATTGACGAATTCACACGGAAATTGCGTCGCTATAAAATACTATGGGTTCTATGACTTCTCCTTCTAAATCGAGTATCGTTTCTATGGAAACGACTGGCTTTTCATTTGCAATACGGGTATCTCCTTCTCGATGCACTAATCCTTCTTTACTGCATCCCTCGCTGCCTTTCATTGACGAATTCACACGGAAATTGGGTCGCTATAAAATACTATGGGTTCTATGACTTCTCCATCTAAATCGAGTATCGTTTCTATGGAAACGACTGGCTTTTCTTTTGCGAAAAGAGTATTTCCTTCTCGATGCACTAATCCTTCTTTACTGCATCCCTCACTCCCACTCATTGACGAATTCACACGGAAATTGCGTCGCTATAAAATACTATGGGTTCTATGACTTCTCCATCTAAATCGAGTATCGTTTCTATGGAAACGACTGGCTTTTCTTTTGCGAAAAGAGTATCTCCTTCTCGATGCACTAATCCTTCTTTACTGCATCCCTCACTCCCACTCATTGACGAATTCACACGGAAATTGCGTCGCTATAAAATACTATGGGTTCTATGACTTCTCCTTCTAAATCGAGTATCGTTTCTATGGAAACGACAGGCTTTTCCTTTGCGATACGGGTATCTCCTTCTCGATGCACTAATCCTTCTTTACTGCATCCCTCGCTCCCACTCATTGACGAATTCACACGAAAATTGCGTCGCTATGAAATACTATGGGTTCAATGACTTCTCCATATAAATCGAGTATCGTTTCTATGGAAACGACTGGCTTTTCTTTTGCGAAAAGAGTATCTCCTTCTCGATGCACTAATCCTTCTTTACTGCATCCCTCACTCCCACTCATTGACGAATTCACACGGTAATTGCGTCCCTATGAAATACTATGGGTTCTATGACTTCTCCTTCTGAATCGAGTAACGTTTCTATGGAAACGACAGGATTTTCTTTTGGGATACGACAATCACATTTCCGATCCAGTAATCCGTCTTTACTGCATCCCTCACTCCCACTCATTGACGAATTCATACGGATATTGCGTCGCTATGAAATACTATGGGTTCTATGACTTCTCCTTCTAAATCGAGTATTGTTTCTATGGAAACGACTGGCTTTTCATTTGCGATACAGGTATCTCCTTCTCGATGCACTAATCCTTCTTTACTGCATCCCTCACTCCCACTCATTGACGAATTCACACGGAAATTGCGTCGCTATAAAATACTATGGGTTCTATGACTTCTCCATCTAAATCGAGTATCGTTTCTATGGAAACGACTGGCTTTTCTTTTGCGAAAAGAGTATCTCCTTCTTGATGCACTAATCCTTCTTTACTGCATCCCTCACTCCCACTCATTGACGAATTCAGACGGAAATTGCGTCGCTATAAAATACAATGGGTTCTATGACTTCTCCTTATAAATCGAGTATCGTTTCTATGGAAACGACTGGCTTTTCATTTGCGATACGGGTATCTCCTTCTCGATCCCCTAATCCTTCTTTACTGCATCCCTCGCTCCCACTCATTGACGAATTCACACGGAAATTGCGTCGCTATAAAATACTATGGGTTCTATGACTTCTCCATCTAAATCGAGTATCGTTTCTATGGAAACGACTGGCTTTTCTTTTGCGAAAAGAGTATCTCCTTCTCGATGCACTAATCCTTCTTTACTGCATCCCTCGCTCCCACTGATTGACGAATTCACACGAAAATTGCGTCGCTATAAAATACTATGGGTTCTATGACTTCTCCTTATAAATCGAGTAACGTTTCTATGGAAACGACTGGCTTTTCTTTTGCGAAAAGAGTATCTCCTTCTCGATGCACTAATCCTTCTTTACTGCATCCCTCGCTCCCACTCATTGACGAATTCACACGGAAATTGCGTCGCTATAAAATCCTATGGGTTCTATGACTTCTCCTTCTAAATCGAGTATCGTGTCTATGGAAACGACTGGCTTTTCATTTGCAATACGGGTATCTCCTTCTCGATGCACTAATCCTTCTTTACTGCATCCCTCGCTGCCTTTCATTGACGAATTCACACGGAAATTGGTTCGCTATAAAATACTATGGGTTCTATGACTTCTCCATCTAAATCGAGTATCGTTTCTATGGAAACGACTGGCTTTTCTTTTGCGAAAAGAGTATTTCCTTCTCGATGCACTAATCCTTCTTCACTGCATCCCTCACTCCCACTCATTGACGAATTCACACGGAAATTGCGTCGCTATAAAATACTATGGGTTCTATGACTTCTCCATCTAAATCGAGTATCGTTTCTATGGAAACGACTGGCTTTTCTTTTGCGAAAAGAGTATCTCCTTCTCGATGCACTAATCCTTCTTTACTGCATCCCTCACTCCCACTCATTGACGAATTCACACGGAAATTGCGTCGCTATAAAATACTATGGGTTCTATGACTTCTCCTTCTAAATCGAGTATCGTTTCTATGGAAACGACTGGCTTTTCCTTTGCGATACGGGTATCTCCTTCTCGATGCACTAATCCTTCTTTACTGCATCCCTCGCTCCCACTCATTGACGAATTCACACGAAAATTGCGTCGCTATGAAATACTATGGGTTCTATGACTTCTCCATCTAAATCGAGTATCGTTTCTATGGAAACGACTGGCTTTTCTTTTGCGAAAAGAGTATCTCCTTCTCGATGCACTAATCCTTCTTTACTGCATCCCTCACTCCCACTCATTGACGAATTCAGACGGAAACTGCATCGCTATAAAATACAATGGGTTCTATGACTTCTCCTTATAAATCGAGTATCGTTTCTATGGAAACGACTGGCTTTTCATTTGCGATACGGGTATCTTCTTCTCGATCCACTAATCCTTCTTTACTGCATCCCTCGCTCCCACCCATTGACGAATTCACACGGAAATTGCGTCGCTATAAAATACTATGGGTTCTATGACTTCTCCATCTAAATCGAGTATCGTTTCTATGGAAACGACTGGCTTTTCTTTTGCGAAAAGAGTATCTCCTTCTCGATGCACTAATCCTTCTTTACTGCATCCCTCGCTCCCACTGATTGACGAATTCACACGAAAATTGCGTCGCTATAAAATACTATGGGTTCTATGACTTCTCCTTATAAATCGAGTAACGTTTCTATGGAAACGACTGGCTTTTCTTTTGCGAAAAGAGTATCTCCTTCTCGATGCACTAATCCTTCTTTACTGCATCCCTCGCTCCCACTCATTGACGAATTCACACGGAAATTGCGTCGCTATAAAATACTATGGGTTCTATGACTTCTCCTTCTAAATCGGGTATCGTTTCTATGGAAACGACTGGCTTTTCATTTGCAATACGGGTATCTCCTTCTCGATGCACTAATCCTTCTTTACTGCATCCCTCGCTGCCTTTCATTGACGAATTCACACGGAAATTGGGTCGCTATAAAATACTATGGGTTCTATGACTTCTCCATCTAAATCGAGTATCGTTTCTATGGAAACGACTGGCTTTTCTTTTGCGAAAAGAGTATTTCCTTCTCGATGCACTAATCCTTCTTTACTGCATCCCTCACTCCCACTCATTGACGAATTCACACGGAAATTGCGTCGCTATAAAATACTATGGGTTCTATGACTTCTCCATCTAAATCGAGTATCGTTTCTATGGAAACGACTGGCTTTTCTTTTGCGAAAAGAGTATCTCCTTCTCGATGCACTAATCCTTCTTTACTGCATCCCTCACTCCCACTCATTGACGAATTCACACGGAAATTGCGTCGCTATAAAATACTATGGGTTCTATGACTTCTCCTTCTAAATCGAGTATCGTTTCTATGGAAACGACTGGCTTTTCCTTTGCGATACGGGTATCTCCTTCTCGATGCACTAATCCTTGTTTACTGCATCCCTCGCTCCCACTCATTGACGAATTCACACGAAAATTGCGTCGCTATGAAATACTATGGGTTCTATGACTTCTCCATCTAAATCGAGTATCGTTTCTATGGAAACGACTGGCTTTTCTTTTGCGAAAAGAGTATCTCCTTCTCGATGCACTAATCCTTCTTTACTGCATCCCTCACTCCCACTCATTGACGAATTCACACGGTAATTGCGTCCCTATGAAATACTATGGGTTCTATGACTTCTCCTTGTGAATCGAGTAACGTTTCTATGGAAACGACAGGATTTTCTTTTGGGATACGACAATCACATTTCCGATCCAGTAATCCGTCTTTACTGCATCCCTCACTCCCACTCATTGACGAATTCATACGGATATTGCGTCGCTATGAAATACTATGGGTTCTATGACTTCTCCTTCTAAATCGAGTATTGTTTCTATGGAAACGACTGGCTTTTCATTTGCGATACAGGTATCTCCTTCTCGATGCACTAATCCTTCTTTACTGCATCCCTCACTCCCACTCATTGACGAATTCACACGGAAATTGCATCGCTATAAAATACTATGGGTTCTATGACTTCTCCATCTAAATCGAGTATCGTTTCTATGGAAACGACTGGCTTTTCTTTTGCGAAAAGAGTATCTCCTTCTCGATGCACTAATCCTTCTTTACTGCATCCCTCACTCCCACTCATTGACGAATTCAGACGGAAATTGCGTCGCTATAAAATACAATGGGTTCTATGACTTCTCCTTATAAATCGAGTATCGTTTCTATGGAAACGACTGGCCTTTCATTTGCGATACGGGTATCTCCTTCTCGATCCACTAATCCTTCTTTACCGCATCCCTCGCTCCCACTCATTGACGAATTCACACGGAAATTGCGTCGCTATAAAATACTATAGGTTCTATGACTTCTCCATCTAAATCGAGTATCGTTTCTATGGAAACGACTGGCTTTTCTTTTGCGAAAAGAGTATCTCCTTCTCGATGCACTAATCCTTCTTTACTGCATCCCTCGCTCCCACTGATTGACGAATTCACACGAAAATTGCGTCGCTATAAAATACTATGGGTTCTATGACTTCTCCTTCTAAATCGAGTATCGTTTCTATGGAAACGACTGGCTTTTCATTTGCAATACGGGTATCTCCTTCTCGATGCACTAATCCTTCTTTACTGCATCCCTCGCTGCCTTTCATTGACGAATTCACACGGAAATTGGGTCGCTATAAAAAACTATGGGTTCTATGACTTCTCCATCTAAATCGAGTATCGTTTCTATGGAAACGACTGGCTTTTCTTTTGCGAAAAGAGTATTTCCTTCTCGATGCACTAATCCTTCTTTACTGCATCCCTCACTCCCACTCATTGACGAATTCACACGGAAATTGCGTCGCTATAAAATACTATGGGTTCTATGACTTCTCCATCTAAATCGACTATCGTTTCTATGGAAACGACTGGCTTTTCTTTTGCGAAAAGAGTATCTCCTTCTCGATGCACTAATCCTTCTTTACTGCATCCCTCACTCCCACTCATTGACGAATTCACACGGAAATTGCGTCGCTATAAAATACTATGGGTTCTATGACTTCTCCTTCTAAATCGAGTATCGTTTCTATGGAAACGACTGGCTTTTCCTTTGCGATACGGGTATCTCCTTCTCGATGCACTAATCCTTCTTTACTGCATCCCTCGCTCCCACTCATTGACGAATTCACACGAAAATTGCGTCGCTATGAAATACTATGGGTTCTATGACTTCTCCATCTAAATCGAGTATCGTTTCTATGGAAACGACTGGCTTTTCTTTTGCGAAAAGAGTATCTCCTTCTCGATGCACTAATCCTTCTTTACTGCATCCCTCACTCCCACTCATTGACGAATTCACACGGTAATTGCGTCCCTATGAAATACTATGGGTTCTATGACTTCTCCTTCTGAATCGAGTAACGTTTCTATGGAAACGACAGGATTTTCTTTTGGGATACGACAATCACATTTCCGATCCAGTAATCCGTCTTTACTGCATCCCTCACTCCCACTCATTGACGAATTCATACGGATATTGCGTCGCTATGAAATACTATGGGTTCTATGACTTCTCCTTCTAGATCGAGTATTGTTTCTATGGAAACGACTGGCTTTTCATTTGCGATACATTTATCTCCTTCTCGATGCACTAATCCTTCTTTACTGCATCCCTCACTCCCACTCATTGACGAATTCACACGGAAATTGCGTCGCTATAAAATACTATGGGTTCTACGACTTCTCCTTCTAAATCGAGTATCGTTTCTATGGAAACGACTGGCTTTTCATTTGCGATACGGGTATCTCCTTCTCGATGCACTAATAATTCTTTACTGCATCCCTCACTCCCACTCATTGACGAATTCACACGGAAATTGCGTCGCTATAAAATACTATGGGTTCTATGACTTCTCCTTCTAAATCGAGTATCGTTTCTATGGAAACGACTGGCTTTTCATTTGCGATACGGGTATCTCCTTCTCGATGCACTAATAATTCTTTACTGCATCTCTCACTCCCACTCATTGACGAATTCACACGGAAATAGCGTCGCTATGAAATACAATGGGTTCTATGACTTCTCCATCTAAATCGAGTATCGTTTCTATGGAAACGACTGGCTTTTCTTTTGCGAAAAGAGTATCTCCTTCTCGATGCACTAATCCTTCTTTACTGCATCCCTCACTCCCACTCATTGACGAATTCACACGGAAATTGCGTCGCTATAAAATACTATGGGTTCTATGACTTCTCCTTCAAAATCCAGTATCGTTTCTATGGAAACGACTGGCTTTTCATTTGCGATACGGGTATCTCCTTCTCGATGCACTAATAATTCTTTACTGCATCCCTCACTCCCACTCATTGACGAATTCACACGGAAATGGCGTCGCTAGAAAATACTATGGGTTCTATGACTTCTCCTTCTAAATCGAGTATCGTTTCTATGGAAACGACTGGCTTTTCATTTGCGATACGGGTATCTCCTTCTCGATGCACTAATCCTTCTTTACTGCATCCCTCACTCCCACTCATTGACGAATTCATACGGATATTGCGTCGCTATGAAATACTATGGGTTCTATGACTTCTCCTTCTAAATCGAGTATCGTTTCTATGGAAACGACTGGCTTTTCATTTGCGATACGGGTATCTCCTTCTCGATGCACTAATCCTTCTTTACTGCATCCCTCACTCCCACTCATTGACGAATTCACACGGAAATTGCGTCGCTATAAAATACTATGGGTTCTACGACTTCTCCTTCTAAATCGAGTATCGTTTCTATGGAAACGACTGGCTTTTCATTTGCGATACGGGTATCTCCTTCTCGATGCACTAATAATTCTTTACTGCATCCCTCACTCCCACTCATTGACGAATTCACACGGAAATTGCGTCGCTATGAATTACTATGGGTTCTATGACTTCTCCTTCTAAGTCGAGTAACGTTTCTATGGAAACGACAGGATTTTCTTTTGGGATACGACAATCACATTTCCGATCCACTAATCCGTCTTTACTGCATCCCTCACGCCCACTCATTGACGAATTCATACGGAAATTGCGTCGCTATGAAATACTATGGGATCTATGACTTCTCCTTCTAAATCGAGTATCGTTTCTATGGAAACGAATGGCTTTTTATTTGCGATACGGGTATCTCCTTCTCGATGCACTAATCCTTCTTTACTGCATCCCTCACTCCCACTCATTGACGAATTCACACGGAAATTGCGTCGCTATAAAATACTATGGGTTCTACGACTTCTCCTTCTAAATCGAGTATCGTTTCTATGGAAACGACTGGCTTTTCATTTGCGATACGGGTATCTCCTTCTCGATGCACTAATAATTCTTTACTGCATCCCTCACTCCCACTCATTGACGAATTCACACGGAAATTGCGTCGCTATAAAATACTATGGGTTCTATGACTTCTCCTTCTAAATCGAGTATCGTTTCTATGGAAACGACTGGCTTTTCATTTGCGATACGGGTATCTCCTTCTCGATGCACTAATAATTCTTTACTGCATCTCTCACTCCCACTCATTGACGAATTAACACGGAAATAACGTCGCTATGAAATACTATGGGTTCTATGACTTCTCCATCTAAATCGAGTATCGTTACTATGGAAACGACTGGCTTTTCTTTTGCGAAAAGAGTATCTCCTTCTCGATGCACTAATCCTTCTTTACTGCATCCCTCACTAACACTCATTGACGAATTCACACGGAAATTGCGTCGCTATAAAATACCATGGGTTCTATGACTTCTCCTTCTAAATCGAGTATCGTTTCTATGGAAACGACTGGCTTTTCATTTGCGATACGGGTATCTCCTTCTCGATGCACTAATAATTCTTTACTGCATCCCTCACTCCCACTCATTGACGAATTCACACGGAAATGGCGTCGCTAGAAAATACTATGGGTTCTATGACTTCTCCTTCTAAATCGAGTATCGTTTCTATGGAAACGACTGGCTTTTCATTTGCGATACGGGTATCTCCTTCTCGATGCACTAATCCTTCTTTACTGCATCCCTCACTCCCACTCATTGACGAATTCATACGGATATTGCGTCGCTATGAAATACTATGGGTTCTATGACTTCTCCTTCTAAATCGAGTATCGTTTCTATGGAAACGACTGGCTTTTCATTTGCGATACGGGTATCTCCTTCTCGATGCACTAATCCTTCTTTACTGCATCCCTCACTCCCACTCATTGACGAATTCACACGGAAATTGCGTCGCTATAAAATACTATGGGTTCTACGACTTCTCCTTCTAAATCGAGTATCGTTTCTATGGAAACGACTGGCTTTTCATTTGCGATACGGGTATCTCCTTCTCGATGCACTAATAATTCTTTACTGCATCCCTCACTCCCACTCATTGACGAATTCACACGGAAATTGCGTCGCTATGAATTACTATGGGTTCTATGACTTCTCCTTCTAAGTCGAGTAACGTTTCTATGGAAACGACAGGATTTTCTTTTGGGATACGACAATCACATTTCCGATCCACTAATCCGTCTTTGCTGCATCCCTCACTCCCACTCATTGACGAATTCATACGGAAATTGCGTCGCTATGAAATACTATGGGTTCTATGACTTCTCCATCTAAATCGAGTATCGTTTCTATGGAAACGACTGGCTTTTCTTTTGCGATACGAGTATCTCCTGTTCGATGCACTAATCCTTCTTTACTGCATCCCTCACTCCCACTCATTGACGAATTCACACGGAAATTGCGTCCCTATGAAATACTATGGGTTCTATGACTTCTCCTTCTAAATCGAGTAACGTTTCTATGGAAACGAAAGGATTTTCTTTTGGGATACGACAATCACATTTCCGATCCACTAATCCGTCTTTACTGCATCCCTCACTCCCACTCATTGACGAATTCATACGGAAATTGCGTCGCTATGAAATACTATGGGTTCTATGGCTTCTCCATCTAAATCGAGTATCGTTTCTATGGAAACGACTGGCTTTTCTTTTGCGAAAAGAGTATCTCCTTCTCGATGCACTAATCCTTCTTTACTGCATCCCTCACTCCCACTCATTGACGAATTCACACAGAAATTGCGTCGCTATAAAATACTAAGGGTTCTATGACTTCTCCTTCTAAATCGAGTATCGTTTCTATGGAAACGACTGGCTTTTCATTTGCGATACGGGTTTCTCCTTCTCGGTGCACTAATCCTTCTTTACTGCATCCCTCACTCCCACTCATTGACGAATTCACACGGAAATTGCGTCCCTATGATATACTATGGGTTCTATGACTTCTCCTTCTAAATCGAGTAACGTTTCTATGGAAACGACAGGAATTTCTTTTGGGATACGACAATCACATTTCCGATCCACTAATCCGTCTTTACTGCATCCCTCACTCCCACTCATTGACGAAATCATACGGATATTACGTCGCTATGAAATACTATGGGTTCTATGACTTCTCCTTCTAAATCGAGTATCGTTTCTATGGAAACGACTGGCTTTTCATTTGCGATACGGGTATCTCCTTCTCGATGCACTAATCCTTCTTTACTGCATCCCTCACTCCCACTCATTGACGAATTCACACGGAAATTGCGTCGCTATAAAATACTATGGGTTCTATGACTTCTCCTTCTAAATAGAATATCGTTTCTATGGAAACGACTGGCTTTTCATTTGCGATACGGGTATCTCCTTCTCGATGCACTAATCCTTCTTTACTGCATCCCTCACTCCCACTCATTGACGAATTCACACGGAAATTGCGTCCCTATGAAATACTATGGGTTCTATGACTTCTCCTTCTAAATCGAGTAACGTTTCTATGGAAACGACAGGATTTTCTTTTGGGATACGACAATCACATTTCCGATCCACTAATCCGTCTTTACTGCATCCCTCACTCCCACTCATTGACGAATTCACACGGAAATTGCGTCGCTATGAAATAATATGGGTTCTATGACTTCTCCATCTAAATCGAGTATCGTTTCTATGGAAACGACTGGCTTTTCTTTTGCGAAAAGAGTGTCTCCTTCTCGATGCACTAATCCTTCTTTACTGCATCCCTCAGTCCCACTCATTGACGAATTCACACGGAAATTGCGTCCCTATTAAATACTATGGGTTCTATGACTTCTCCTTCTAAATCGAGTAACGTTTCTATGGAAACGACAGGATTTTCTTTTGGGATACGACAATCACATTTCCGATCCACTAATCCGTCTTTACTGCATCCCTCACTCCCACTCATTCACGAATTCATACGGAAATTGCGTCGCTATGAAATACAATGGGTTCTATGGCTTCTCCATCTAAATCGAGTATCGTTTCTATGGAAACGACTGGCTTTTCTTTTGCGAAAAGAGTATCTCCTTCTCGATGCACTAATCCTTCTTTACTGCATCCCTCACTCCCACTCATTGACGAATTCACACGGAAATTGCGTCGCTATAAAATACTATGGGATCTATGACTTCTCCTTCTAAATCGAGTATCGTTTCTACGGTAACGACTGGCTTTTCGTTTGCGATACGGGTATCTCCTTCTCGATGCACTAATCCTTCTTTACTGCATCCCTCACTCCCACTCATTGACGAATTCACACGGAAATTGCGTCGCTATGAAATACTATGGGTTCTATGACTTCTCCTTCTGAATTGAGTAACGTTTCTATGGAAACGAGAGAATTTTCTTTTGGGATACGACAATCACATTTCCGATCCAGTAATCCGTCTTTACTGCATCCCTCACTCTCACTCATTGACGAATTCATACGGATATTGCGTCGCTATGAAATACTATGGGTTCTATGACTTCTCCTTCTAAATCGAGTATCGTTTCTATGGAAACGACTGGCTTGTCATTTGCGATACAGGTATCTCCTTCTCGATGCACTAATCCTTCTTTACTGCATCCCTCACTCCCACTCATTGACGAATTCACACGGAAATTGCGTCGCTATAAAATACTATGGGTTCTACGACTTCTCCTTCTAAATCGAGTATCGTTTCTATGGAAACGACTGGCTTTTCATTTGCGATACGGGTATCTCCTTCTCGATGCACTAATAATTCTTTACTGCATCCCTCACTCCCACTCATTGACGAATTCACACGGAAATTGCGTCGCTATAAAGTACTATGGGTTCTATGACTTCTGCTTCTAAATCGAGTATCGCGTCTATGGAAACGAATGGCTTCTCATTTGCGATACGGGTATCTCCTTCTCGATGCACTAATAATTCTTTACTGCATCCCTCACTCCCACTCATTGACGATTTCACACGGAAATTGCGTCGCTATGAAATACTATGGGTTCTATGACTTCTCCATCTAAATCGAGTATCGTTCTATGGAAACGACTGGCTTTTCTTTTGCGAAAAGAGTATCTCCTTCTCGATGCACTAATCCTTCTTTACTGCATCCCTCACTCCCACTCATTGACGAATTCACACGGAAATTGCGTCGCTATAAAATACTATGGGTTCTATGACTTCTCCTTCTAAATCAAG
The DNA here is from genome assembly GCF_021461385.2 of Schistocerca piceifrons. Lineage (NCBI taxonomy): Eukaryota > Metazoa > Arthropoda > Insecta > Orthoptera > Acrididae > Schistocerca > Schistocerca piceifrons. The sequence continues at coordinate 333,094 of NW_025727551.1, read as the reverse complement.
TATCGTTTCTATGGAAACGACTGGCTTTTCATTTGCGATACGGGTATCTCCTTCTCGATGCACTAATAATTCTTTACTGCATCTCTCACTCCCACTCATTGACGAATTCACACGGAAATGGCGTCGCTAGAAAATACTATGGGTTCTATGACTTCTCCTTCTAAATCGAGTATCGTTTCTATGGAAACGACTGGCTTTTCATTTGCGATACGGGTATCTCCTTCTCGATGCACTAATCCTTCTTTACTGCATCCCTCACTCCCACTCATTGACGAATTCATACGGATATTGCGTCGCTATGAAATACTATGGGTTCTATGACTTCTCCTTCTAAATCGAGTATCGTTTCTATGGAAACGACTGGCTTTTCATTTGCGATACGGGTATCTCCTTCTCGATGCACTAATAATTCTTTACTGCATCCCTCACTCCCACTCATTGACGAATTCACACGGAAATTGCGTCGCTATAAAGTACAATGGGTTCTATGACTTCTCCTTCTAAATCGAGTATCGTTTCTATGGAAACGAATGGCTTCTCATTTGCGATACGGGTATCTCCTTCTCGATGCACTAATAATTCTTTACTGCATCCCTCACTCCCACTCATTGACGAATTCACACGGAAATTGCGTCGCTATGAAATACTATGGGTTCTATGACTTCTCCATCTAAATCGAGTATCGTTCTATGGAAACGACTGGCTTTTCTTTTGCGAAAAGAGTATCTCCTTCTTGATGCACTAATCCTTCTTTACTGCATCCCTCACTCCCACTCATTGACGAATTCACACGGAAATTGCGTCGCTATAAAATACTATGGGTTCTATGACTTCTCCATCTAAATCGAGTATCGTTTCTATGGAAACGACTGGCTTTTCTTTTGCGAAAAGAGTATCTCCTTCTCGATGCTCTAAACCTTCTTTACTGCATCCCTCACTCCCACTCATTGACGAATTCACACGGAAATTGCGTCGCTATAAAATACTATTGGTTCTATGACTCCTCCTTCTAAATCGAGTATCGTTTCTATGGAAACGACTGGCTTTTCATTTGAGAAAAGCGTATCTCCTTCTCGATGCACTAATCCTTCTTTACTGCATCCCTCACTCCCACTCATTGATGAATTCACACGGAAATTGCGTCGCTATGAAATACTATGGGTTCTATGACTTCTCCATCTAAATCGAGTATCGTTTCTATGGAAACGACTGGCTTTTCTTTTGCGAAAAGTGTATCTCCTTCTCGATGCACTAATCCTTCTTTACTGCATCCCTCACTCCCACTCATTGACGAATTCACACGGAAATTGCGTCGCTATAAAATACTATGGGTTCTATGACTTCTCCATCTAAATCGAGTATCGTTTCTATGGAAACGACTGGCTTTCCTTTTGCGAAAAGAGTATCTCCTTCTCGATGCACTAATCCATCTTTACTGCATCCCTCACTCCCACTCATTGACGAATTCACATGGAAATTGCGTCGCTATAAAATACAATGGGTTCTATGACTTCTCATTATAAATCGAGTATCGTTTCTATGGAAACGACTGGCTTTTCATTTGCGATACGGGTATCTCCTTCTCGATGCACTAATCCTTCTTTACTGCATCCCTCGCTCCCACTCATTGACGAATTCACACGGAAATTGCGTCGCTATAAAATTCTATGGGTTCTATGACTTCTCCATCTAAATCGAGTATCGTTTCTACGGTAACGACTGGCTTTTCGTTTGCGATACGGGTATCTCCTTCTCGATGCACTAATCCTTCTTTACTGCATCCCTCACTCCCACTCATTGACGAATTCACACGGAAATTGCGTCGCTATGAAATACTATGGGTTCTATGACTTCTCCATCTAAATCGAGTATCGTTTCTATGGAAACGACTGGCTTTTCTTTTGCGAAAAGAGTATCTCCTTTTCGATGCACTAATCCTTCTTTACTGCATCCCTCACTCCCACTCATTGACGAATTCATACGGATATTGCGTCGCTATGAAATTCTATGGGTTCTATGACTTCTCCTTCTAAATCGAGTATCGTTTCTATGGAAACGACTGGCTTTTCATTTGCGATACGGGTATCTCCTTCTCGATGCACTAATCCTTCTTTACTGCATCCCTCACTCCCACTCATTGACGAATTCACACGGACATTGCGTCGCTATAAAATACAATGAGTTCTACGACTTCTCCTTCTAAATCGAGTATCGTTTCTATGGAAACGACTGGCTTTTCATTTGCGATACGGGTATCTCCTTCTCGATGCACTAATAATTCTTTACTGCTTCCCTCACTCCCACTCATTGACGAATTCACACGGAAATTGCGTCGCTATGAAATACTATGGGTTCTATGACTTCTCCATCTAAATCGAGTATCGTTTCTATGGAAACGACTGGCATTTCTTTTGCGAAAAGAGTATCTCCTTCTCGATGCACTAAACCTTCTTTACTGCATCCCTCACTCCCACTCATTGACGAATTCACACGGAAATTGCGTCGCTATAAAATACTATTGGTTCTATGACTCCTCCTTCTAAATCGAGTATCGTTTCTATGGAAACGACTGGCTTTTCATTTGAGAAAAGCGTATCTCCTTCTCGATGCACTAATCCTTCTTTACTGCATCCCTCGCTCCCACTCATTGACGAATTCACACGGAAATTGCGTCGCTATGAAATACTATGGGTTCTATGACTTCTCCATCTAAATCGAGTATCGTTTCTATGAAAACGACTGGCTTTTCTTTTGCGAAAAGAGTATCTCCTTCTCGATGCACTAATCCTTCTTTACTGCATCCCTCACTCCCACTCATTGACGAATTCACACGGAAATTGCGTCGCTATAAAATACTATGGGATCTATGACTTCTCCATCTAAATCGAGTATCGTTTCTATGGAAACGACTGGCTTTCCTTTTGCGAAAAGAGTATCTCCTTCTCGATGCACTAATCCTTCTTTACTGCATCCCTCACTCCCACTCATTGACGAATTCACATGGAAATTGCGTCGCTATAAAATACAATGGGTTCTATGACTTCTCCTTATAAATCGAGTATCGTTTCTATGGAAACGACTGGCTTTTCATTTGCGATACGGGTATCTCCTTCTCGATGCACTAATCCTTCTTTACTGCATCCCTCGCTCCCACTCATTGACGAATTCACACGGAAATTGCGTCGCTATAAAATTCTATGGGTTCTATGACTTCTCCATCTAAATCGAGTATCGTTTCTATGGAAACGACTGGCTTTTCTTTTGCGAAAAGAGTATCTCCTTCTCGATGCACTAATCCTTCTTTACTGCATCCCTTGCTCCCACTCATTGACGAATTCACACGAAAATTGCGTCGCTATAAAATACTATGGGTTCTATGACTTCTCCTTATAAATCGAGAATCGTTTCTATGGAAACGACTGGCTTTTCTTTTGCGAAAAGAGTATCTCCTTCTCGATGCACTAATCCTTCTTTACTGCATCCCTCACTCCCACTCATTGACGAATTCACACGGAAATTGCGTCGCTATAAAATACTATGGGTTCTATGACTTCTCCTTCTAAATCGAGTATCGTTTCTATGGAAACGACTGGCTTTTCATTTGCGATACGGGTATCTCCTTCTCGATGCACTAATCCTTCTTTACTGCATCCCTCGCTCCCACTCATTGACGAATTCACACGGAAATTGCGTCGCTATAAAATACTATGGGTTCTATGACTTCTCCATCTAAATCGAGTATCGTTTCTATGGAAACGACTGGCTTTTCTTTTGCGAAAAGAGTATCTCCTTCTCGATGCACTAATCCTTCTTTACTGCATCCCTCACTCCCACTCATTGACGAATTCACACGGAAATTGCGTCGCTATAAAATACTATTGGTTCTATGACTTCTCCTTCTAAATCGAGTATCGTTTCTATGGAAACGACAGGCTTTTCATTTGAGAAAAGCGTATCTCCTTCTCGATGCACTAATCCTGCTTTACTGCATCCCTCGCTCCCACTCATTGACGAATTCACACGGAAATCGCGTCGCTATGAAATACTATGGGTTCTATGACTTCTCCATCTAAATCGAGTATTGTTTCTATGGAAACGATTGGCTTTTCTTTTGCGAAAAGAGTATCTCCTTCTCGATGCACTAATCCTTCTTTACTGCATCCCTCACTCCCACTCATTGACGAATTCACACGGAAATTGCGTCGCTATAAAATACTATTGGTTCTATGACTTCTCCTTCTAAATCGAGTATCGTTTCTATGGAAACGACTGGCTTTTCATTTGAGAAAAGCGTATCTCCTTCTCGATGCACTAATCCTGCTTTACTGCATCCCTCGCTCCCACTCATTGACGAATTCTCACGGAAATCGCGTCGCTATGAAATACTATGGGTTCTATGACTTCTCCATCTAAATCGAGTATCGTTTCTATGGAAACGACTGGCTTTTCTTTTGCGAAAAGAGTTTCTCCTTCTCGATGCACTAATCCTTCTTTACTGCATCCCTCACTCCCACTCATTGACGAATTCACACGGAAATTGCGTCGCTATAAAACACTATTGGTTCTATGACTTCTCCTTCTAAATCGAGTATCGTTTCTATGGAAACGACTGGCTTTTCATTTGAGAAAAGCGTATCTCCTTCTCGATGCACTAATCCTGCTTTACTGCATCCCTCGCTCCCACTCATTGACGAATTCACACGGAAATCGCGTCGCTATGGAATACTATGGGTTCTATGACTTCTCCATCTAAATCGAGTATCGTTTCTATGGAAACGACTGGCTTTTCTTTTGCGAAAAGAGTATCTCCTTCTCGATGCACTAATCCTTCTTTACTGCATCCCTCACTCCCACTCATTGACGAATTCACACGGAAATTGCGTCGCTATAAAATACTATGGGTTCTATGACTTCTCCATCTAAATCGAGTATCGTTTCTATGGAAACGACTGGCTTTTCTTTTGCGAAAAGAGTATCTCCTTCTCGATGCACTAATCCTTCTTTACTGCATTCCTCACTCCCACTCATTGACGAATTCACACGGAAATTGCGTCGCTATAAAATACAATGGGTTCTATGACTTCTCCTTATAAATCGAGTATCGTTTCTATGGAAACGACTGGCTTTTCATTTGCGATACTGGTATCTCCTTCTCGATCCACTAATAATCCTTTACTGCATCCCTCACTCCCACTCATTGACGAATTCACACGGAAATGGCGTCGCTAGAAAATACTATGGGTTCTATGACTTCTCCTTCTAAATCGAGTATCGTTTCTATGGAAACGACTGGCTTTTCATTTGCGATACGGGTATCTCCTTCTCGATGCACTAATCCTCCTTTACTGCATCCCTCACTCCCACTCATTGACGAATTCATACGGATATTGCGTCGCTATGAAATATTATGGGTTCTATGACTTCTCCTTCTAAATCGAGTATCGTTTCTATGGAAACGACTGGCTTTTCATTTGCGATACGGGTATCTCCTTCTCGATGCACTAATCCTTCTTTACTGCATCCCTCACTCCCACTCATTGACGAATTGACACGGAAATTGCGTCGCTAAAAAATACTATGGGTTCTACGACTTCTCCTTCTAAATCGAGTATCGTTTCTATGGAAACGACTGGCTTTTCATTTGCGATACGGGTATCTCCTTCTCGATGCACTAATAATTCTTTACTGCATCCCTCACTCCCACTCATTGACGAATTCACACGGAAATTGCGTCGCTATGAAATACTATGGGTTCTATGACTTCTCCATCTAAATCGCGTATCGTTTCTATGGAAACGACTGGCTTTTCTTTTGCGAAAAGAGTATCTCCTTCTCGATGCACTAATCCTTCTTTACTGCATCCCTCACTCCCACTCATTGACGAATTCACACGGAAATTGCGTCGCTATGAAATACTATGGGTTCTATGACTTCTCCATCTAAATCGAGTATCGTTTCTATGGAAACGACTGGCTTTTCATTTGCGAAAAGAGTATCTCCTTCTCGATGCACTAATCCTTCTCTACTGCATCCCTCACTCCCACTCATTGACGAATTCACACGGAAATTGCGTCGCTATAAAATACAATGGGTTCTATGACTTCTCCTTATAAATCGAGTATCGTTTCTATGGAAACGACTGGCTTTTCATTTGTGATACGGGTATCTCCTTCTCGATGCACTAATCCTTCTTTACTGCATCCCTCGCTCCCACTCATTGACGAATTCACACGGAAATTGCGTCGCTATAAAATACTATGGGTTCTACGACTTCTCCTTCTAAATCGAGTATCGTTTCTATGGAAACGACTGGCTTTTCATTTGCGATACGGGTATCCCCTTCTCGATGCACTAATAATTCTTTACTGCATCCCTCACTCCCACTCATTGACGAATTCACACGGAAATTGCGTCGCTATAAAATACAATGGGTTCTATGACTTCTCCTTATAAATCGAGTATCGTTTCTATGGAAACGACTGGCTTTTCATTTGCGATACTGGTATCTCCTTCTCGATCCACTAATAATCCTTTACTGCATCCCTCACTCCCACTCATTGACGAATTCACACGGAAATGGCGTCGCTAGAAAATACTATGGGTTCTATGACTTCTCCTTCTAAATCGAGTATCGTTTCTATGGAAACGACTGGCTTTTCATTTGCGATACGGGTATCTCCTTCTCGATGCACTAATCCTCCTTTACTGCATCCCTCACTCCCACTCATTGACGAATTCATACGGATATTGCGTCGCTATGAAATACTATGGGTTCTATGACTTCTCCTTCTAAATCGAGTATCGTTTCTATGGAAACGACTGGCTTTTCATTTGCGATACGGGTATCTCCTTCTCGATGCACTAATCCTTCTTTACTGCATCCCTCACTCCCACTCATTGACGAATTGACACGGAAATAGCGTCGCTAAAAAATACTATGGGTTCTACGACTTCTCCTTCTAAATCGAGTATCGTTTCTATGGAAACGACTGGCTTTTCATTTGCGATACAGGTATCTCCTTCTCGATGCACTAATAATTCTTTACTGCATCCCTCACTCCCACTCATTGACGAATTCACACGGAAATTGCGTCGCTATGAAATACTATGGGTTCTATGACTTCTCCATCTAAATCGAGTATCGTTTCTATGGAAACGACTGGCTTTTCTTTTGCGAAAAGAGTATCTCCTTCTCGATGCACTAATCCTTCTTTACTGCATCCCTCACTCCCACTCATTGACGAATTGACACGGAAATTGCGTCGCTAAAAAATACTATGGGTTCTACGACTTCTCCTTCTAAATCGAGTATCGTTTCTATGGAAACGACTGGCTTTTCATTTGCGATACGGGTATCTCCTTCTCGATGCACTAATAATTCTTTACTGCATCCCTCACTCCCACTCATTGACGAATTCACACGGAAATTGCGTCGCTATGAAATACTATGGGTTCTATGACTTCTCCATCTAAATCGAGTATCGTTTCTATGGAAACGACTGGCTTTTCTTTTGCGAAAAGAGTATCTCCTTCTCGATGCACTAATCCTTCTTTACTGCATCCCTCACTCCCACTCATTGACGAATTCACACGGAAATTGCGTCGCTATGAAATACTATGGGTTCTATGACTTCTCCATCTAAATCGAGTATCGTTTCTATGGAAACGACTGGCTTTTCTTTTGCGAAAAGAGTATCTCCTTCTCGATGCACTAATCCTTCTCTACTGCATCCCTCACTCCCACTCATTGACGAATTCACACGGAAATTGCGTCGCTATAAAATACTATTGGTTCTATGACTTCTCCATCTAAATCGAGTATCATTTCTATGGAAACGACTGGCTTTTCTTTTGCGAAAAGAGTTTCTCCTTCTCGATGCACTAATCCTTCTTTACTGTATCCCTCACTCCCACTCATTGACGAATTCACACGGAAATTGCGTCGCTATAAAATACAATGGGTTCTATGACTTCTCCTTATAAATCGAGTATCGTTTCTATGGAAACGACTGGCTTTTCATTTGTGATACGGGTATCTCCTTCTCGATGCACTAATCCTTCTTTACTGCATCCCTCGCTCCCACTCATTGACGAATTCACACGGAAATTGCGTCGCTATAAAATACTATGGGTTCTACGACTTCTCCTTCTAAATCGAGTATCGTTTCTATGGAAACGACTGGCTTTTCATTTGCGATACGGGTATCTCCTTCTCGATGCACTAATAATTCTTTACTGCATCCCTCACTCCCACTCATTGACGAATTCACACGGAAATTGCGTCGCTATAAAATACAATGGGTTCTATGACTTCTCCTTATAAATCGAGTATCGTTTCTATGGAAACGACTGGCTTTTCATTTGCGATACGGGTATCTCCTTCTCGATGCACTAATCCTCCTTTACTGGATCCCTCACTCCCACTCATTGACGAATTCATACGGATATTGCGTCGCTATGAAATACTATGGGTTCTATGACTTCTCCTTCTAAATCGAGTATCGTTTCTATGGAAACGACTGGCTTTTCATTTGCGATACGGGTATCTCCTTCTCGATGCACTAATCCTTCTTTACTGCATCCCTCACTCCCACTCATTGACGAATTGACACGGAAATAGCGTCGCTATAAAATACAATGGGTTCTATGACTTCTCCTTATAAATCGAGTATCGTTTCTATGGAAACGACTGGCTTTTCATTTGCGATACTGGTATCTCCTTCTCGATCCACTAATAATCCTTTACTGCATCCCTCACTCCCACTCATTGACGAATTCACACGGAAATGGCGTCGCTAGAAAATACTATGGGTTCTATGACTTCTCCTTCTAAATCGAGTATCGTTTCTATGGAAACGACTGGCTTTTCATTTGCGATACGGGTATCTCCTTCTCGATGCACTAATCCTCCTTTACTGCATCCCTCACTCCCACTCATTGACGAATTCATACGGATATTGCGTCGCTATGAAATACTATGGGTTCTATGACTTCTCCTTCTAAATCGAGTATCGTTTCTATGGAAACGACTGGCTTTTCATTTGCGATACGGGTATCTCCTTCTCGATGCACTAATCCTTCTTTACTGCATCCCTCACTCCCACTCATTGACGAATTGACACGGAAATAGCGTCGCTAAAAAATACTATGGGTTCTACGACTTCTCCTTCTAAATCGAGTATCGTTTCTATGGAAACGACTGGCTTTTCATTTGCGATACGGGTATCTCCTTCTCGATGCACTAATAATTCTTTACTGCATCCCTCACTCCCACTCATTGACGAATTCACACGGAAATTGCGTCGCTATGAAATACTATGGGTTCTATGACTTCTCCATCTAAATCGAGTATCGTTTCTATGGAAACGACTGGCTTTTCTTTTGCGAAAAGAGTATCTCCTTCTCGATGCACTAATCCTTCTTTACTGCATCCCTCACTCCCACTCATTGACGAATTCACACGGAAATTGCGTCGCTATAAAATACAATGGGTTCTATGACTTCTCCTTATAAATCGAGTATCGTTTCTATGGAAACGACTAGCTTTTCATTTGCGATACTGGTATCTCCTTCTCGATCCACTAATAATCCTTTACTGCATCCCTCACTCCCACTCATTGACGAATTCACACGGAAATGGCGTCGCTAGAAAATACTATGGGTTCTATGACTTCTCCTTCTAAATCGAGTATCGTTTCTATGGAAACGACTGGCTTTTCATTTGCGATACGGGTATCTCCTTCTCGATGCACTAATCCTCCTTTACTGCATCCCTCACTCCCACTCATTGACGAATTCATACGGATATTGCGTCGCTATGAAATACTATGGGTTCTATGACTTCTCCTTCTAAATCGAGTATCGTTTCTATGGAAACGACTGGCTTTTCATTTGCGATACGGGTATCTCCTTCTCGATGCACTAATCCTTCTTTACTGCATCCCTCACTCCCACTCATTGACGAATTGACACGGAAATTGCGTCGCTAAAAAATACTATGGGTTCTACGACTTCTCCTTCTAAATCGAGTATCGTTTCTATGGAAACGACTGGCTTTTCATTTGCGATACGGGTATCTCCTTCTCGATACACTAATAATTCTTTACTGCATCCCTCACTCCCACTCATTGACGAATTCACACGGAAATTGCGTCGCTATGAAATACTATGGGTTCTATTACTTCTCCATCTAAATCGAGTATCGTTTCTATGGAAACGACTGGCTTTTCTTTTGCGAAAAGAGTATCTCCTTCTCGATGCACTAATCCTTCTTTACTGCATCCCTCACTCCCACTCATTGACGAATTCACACGGAAATTGCGTCGCTATGAAATACTATGGGTTCTATGACTTCTCCATCTAAATCGAGTATCGTTTCTATGGAAACGACTGGCTTTTCTTTTGCGAAAAGAGTATCTCCTTCTCGATGCACTAATCCTTCTCTACTGCATCCCTCACTCCCACTCATTGACGAATTCACACGGAAATTGCGTCGCTATAAAATACTATGGGTTCTATGACTTCTCCATCTAAATCGAGTATCATTTCTATGGAAACGACTGGCTTTTCTTTTGCGAAAAGAGTATCTCCTTCTCGATGCACTAATCCTTCTTTACTGTATCCCTCACTCCCACTCATTGACGAATTCACACGGAAATTGCGTCGCTATAAAATACAATGGGTTCTATGACTTCTCCTTATAAATCGAGTATCGTTTCTATGGAAACGACTGGCTTTTCATTTGTGATACGGGTATCTCCTTCTCGATGCACTAATCCTTCTTTACTGCATCCCTCGCTCCCACTCATTGACGAATTCACACGGAAATTGCGTCGCTATAAAATACTAAGGGTTCTACGACTTCTCCTTCTAAATCGAGTATCGTTTCTATGGAAACGACTGGCTTTTCATTTGCGATACAGGTATCTCCTTCTCGATGCACTAATAATTCTTTACTGCATCCCTCACTCCCACTCATTGACGAATTCACACGGAAATTGCGTCGCTATGAAATACTATGGGTTCTATGACTTCTCCATCTAAATCGAGTATCGTTTCTATGGAAACGACTGGCTTTTCTTTTGCGAAAAGAGTATCTCCTTCTCGATGCACTAATCCTTCTTTACTGCATCCCTCACTCCCACTCATTGACGAATTCACACGGAAATTGCGTCGCTATGAAATACTATGGGTTCTATGACTTCTCCATCTAAATCGAGTATCGTTTCTATGGAAACGACTGGCTTTTCTTTTGCGAAAAGAGTATCTCCTTCTCGATGCACTAATCCTTCTCTACTGCATCCCTCACTCCCACTCATTGACGAATTCACACGGAAATTGCGTCGCTATAAAATACTATTGGTTCTATGACTTCTCCATCTAAATCGAGTATCATTTCTATGGAAACGACTGGCTTTTCTTTTGCGAAAAGAGTATCTCCTTCTCGATGCACTAATCCTTCTTTACTGTATCCCTCACTCCCACTCATTGACGAATTCACACGGAAATTGCGTCGCTATAAAATACAATGGGTTCTATGACTTCTCCTTATAAATCGAGTATCGTTTCTATGGAAACGACTGGCTTTTCATTTGTGATACGGGTATCTCCTTCTCGATGCACTAATCCTTCTTTACTGCATCCCTCGCTCCCACTCATTGACGAATTCACACGGAAATTGCGTCGCTATAAAATACTATGGGTTCTACGACTTCTCCTTCTAAATCGAGTATCGTTTCTATGGAAACGACTGGCTTTTCATTTGCGATACGGGTATCTCCTTCTCGATGCACTAATAATTCTTTACTGCATCCCTCACTCCCACTCATTGACGAATTCACACGGAAATTGCGTCGCTATAAAATACAATGGGTTCTATGACTTCTCCTAATAAATCGAGTATCGTTTCTATGGAAACGACTGGCTTTTCATTTGCGATACTGGTATCTCCTTCTCGATCCACTAATAATCCTTTACTGCATCCCTCACTCCCACTCATTGACGAATTCACACGGAAATGGCGTCGCTAGAAAATACTATGGGTTCTATGACTTCTCCTTCTAAATCGAGTATCGTTTCTATGGAAACGACTGGCTTTTCATTTGCGATACGGGTATCTCCTTCTCGATGCACTAATCCTCCTTTACTGGATCCCTCACTCCCACTCATTGACGAATTCATACGGATATTGCGTCGCTATGAAATACTATGGGTTCTATGACTTCTCCTTCTAAATCGAGTATCGTTTCTATGGAAACGACTGGCTTTTCATTTGCGATACGGGTATCTCCTTCTCGATGCACTAATCCTTCTTTACTGCATCCCTCACTCCCACTCATTGACGAATTGACACGGAAATAGCGTCGCTATAAAATACAATGGGTTCTATGACTTCTCCTTATAAATCGAGTATCGTTTCTATGGAAACGACTGGCTTTTCATTTGCGATACTGGTATCTCCTTCTCGATCCACTAATAATCCTTTACTGCATCCCTCACTCCCACTCATTGACGAATTCACACGGAAATGGCGTCGCTAGAAAATACTATGGGTTCTATGACTTCTCCTTCTAAATCGAGTATCGTTTCTATGGAAACGACTGGCTTTTCATTTGCGATACGGGTATCTCCTTCTCGATGCACTAATCCTCCTTTACTGCATCCCTCACTCCCACTCATTGACGAATTCATACGGATATTGCGTCGCTATGAAATACTATGGGTTCTATGACTTCTCCTTCTAAATCGAGTATCGTTTCTATGGAAACGACTGGCTTTTCATTTGCGATACGGGTATCTCCTTCTCGATGCACTAATCCTTCTTTACTGCATCCCTCACTCCCACTCATTGACGAATTGACACGGAAATAGCGTCGCTAAAAAATACTATGGGTTCTACGACTTCTCCTTCTAAATCGAGTATCGTTTCTATGGAAACGACTGGCTTTTCATTTGCGATACGGGTATCTCCTTCTCGATGCACTAATAATTCTTTACTGCATCCCTCACTCCCACTCATTGACGAATTCACACGGAAATTGCGTCGCTATGAAATACTATGGGTTCTATGACTTCTCCATCTAAATCGAGTATCGTTTCTATGGAAACGACTGGCTTTTCTTTTGCGAAAAGAGTATCTCCTTCTCGATGCACTAATCCTTCTTTACTGCATCCCTCACTCCCACTCATTGACGAATTCACACGGAAATTGCGTCGCTATAAAATACAATGGGTTCTATGACTTCTCCTTATAAATCGAGTATCGTTTCTATGGAAACGACTAGCTTTTCATTTGCGATACTGGTATCTCCTTCTCGATCCACTAATAATCCTTTACTGCATCCCTCACTCCCACTCATTGACGAATTCACACGGAAATGGCGTCGCTAGAAAATACTATGGGTTCTATGACTTCTCCTTCTAAATCGAGTATCGTTTCTATGGAAACGACTGGCTTTTCATTTGCGATACGGGTATCTCCTTCTCGATGCACTAATCCTCCTTTACTGCATCCCTCACTCCCACTCATTGACGAATTCATACGGATATTGCGTCGCTATGAAATACTATGGGTTCTATGACTTCTCCTTCTAAATCGAGTATCGTTTCTATGGAAACGACTGGCTTTTCATTTGCGATACGGGTATCTCCTTCTCGATGCACTAATCCTTCTTTACTGCATCCCTCACTCCCACTCATTGACGAATTGACACGGAAATTGCGTCGCTAAAAAATACTATGGGTTCTACGACTTCTCCTTCTAAATCGAGTATCGTTTCTATGGAAACGACTGGCTTTTCATTTGCGATACGGGTATCTCCTTCTCGATACACTAATAATTCTTTACTGCATCGCTCACTCCCACTCATTGACGAATTCACACGGAAATTGCGTCGCTATGAAATACTATGGGTTCTATGACTTCTCCATCTAAATCGAGTATCGTTTCTATGGAAACGACTGGCTTTTCTTTTGCGAAAAGAGTATCTCCTTCTCGATGCACTAATCCTTCTTTACTGCATCCCTCACTCCCACTCATTGACGAATTCACACGGAAATTGCGTCGCTATGAAATACTATGGGTTCTATGACTTCTCCATCTAAATCGAGTATCGTTTCTATGGAAACGACTGGCTTTTCTTTTGCGAAAAGAGTATCTCCTTCTCGATGCACTAATCGTTCTCTACTGCATCCCTCACTCCCACTCATTGACGAATTCACACGGAAATTGCGTCGCTATAAAATACTATGGGTTCTATGACTTCTCCATCTAAATCGAGTATCATTTCTATGGAAACGACTGGCTTTTCTTTTGCGAAAAGAGTATCTCCTTCTCGATGCACTAATCCTTCTTTACTGTATCCCTCACTCCCACTCATTGACGAATTCACACGGAAATTGCGTCGCTATAAAATACAATGGGTTCTATGACTTCTCCTTATAAATCGAGTATCGTTTCTATGGAAACGACTGGCTTTTCATTTGTGATACGGGTATCTCCTTCTCGATGCACTAATCCTTCTTTACTGCATCCCTCGCTCCCACTCATTGACGAATTCACACGGAAATTGCGTCGCTATAAAATACTATGGGTTCTACGACTTCTCCTTCTAAATCGAGTATCGTTTCTATGGAAACGACTGGCTTTTCATTTGCGATACGGGTATCTCCTTCTCGATGCACTAATAATTCTTTACTGCATCCCTCACTCCCACTCATTGACGAATTCACACGGAAATTGCGTCGCTATAAAATACAATGGGTTCTATGACTTCTCCTTATAAATCGAGTATCGTTTCTATGGAAACGACTGGCTTTTCATTTGCGATACTGGTATCTCCTTCTCGATCCACTAATAATCCTTTACTGCTTCCCTCACTCCCACTCATTGACGAATTCACACGGAAATGGCGTCGCTAGAAAATACTATGGGTTCTATGACTTCTCCTTCTAAATCGAGTATCGTTTCTATGGAAACGACTGGCTTTTCATTTGCGATACGGGTATCTCCTTCTCGATGCACTAATCCTCCTTTACTGCATCCCTCACTCCCACTCATTGACGAATTCATACGGATATTGCGTCGCTATGAAATACTATGGGTTCTATGACTTCTCCTTCTAAATCGAGTATCGTTTCTATGGAAACGACTGGCTTTTCATTTGCGATACGGGTATCTCCTTCTCGATGCACTAATCCTTCTTTACTGCATCCCTCACTCCCACTCATTGACGAATTGACACGGAAATAGCGTCGCTAAAAAATACTATGGGTTCTACGACTTCTCCTTCTAAATCGAGTATCGTTTCTATGGAAACGACTGGCTTTTCATTTGCGATACGGGTATCTCCTTCTCGATGCACTAATAATTCTTTTCTGCATCCCTCACTCCCACTCATTGACGAATTCACACGGAAATTGCGTCGCTATGAAATACTATGGGTTCTATGACTTCTCCATCTAAATCGAGTATCGTTTCTATGGAAACGACTGGCTTTTCTTTTGCGAAAAGAGTATCTCCTTCTCGATGCACTAATCCTTCTTTACTGCATCCCTCACTCCCACTCATTGACGAATTCACACGGAAATTGCGTCGCTATGAAATACTATGGGTTCT
Source organism: Schistocerca piceifrons (assembly GCF_021461385.2). NCBI lineage: Eukaryota > Metazoa > Arthropoda > Insecta > Orthoptera > Acrididae > Schistocerca > Schistocerca piceifrons. The sequence goes on along the minus strand of NW_025727551.1, from coordinate 317,478 downwards.
ATGACTTCTCCATCTAAATCGAGTACCGTTTCTATGGAAACGACTGGCTTTTCTTTTGCGAAAAGAGTATCTCCTTCTCGATGCACTAATCCTTCTCTACTGCATCCCTCACTCCCACTCATTGACGAATTCACACGGAAATTGCGTCGCTATAAAATACTATGGGTTCTATGACTTCTCCATCTAAATCGAGTATCATTTCTATGGAAACGACTGGCTTTTCTTTTGCGAAAAGAGTATCTCCTTCTCGATGCACTAATCCTTCTTTACTGCATCCCTCACTCCCACTCATTGACGAATTCACACGGAAATTGCGTCGCTATAAAATACAATGGGTTCTATGACTTCTCCTTATAAATCGAGTATCAATTCTATGGAAACGACTGGCTTTTCATTTGCGATACGGGTATCTCCTTCTCGATGCACAAATCCTTCTTTACTGCATCCCTCGCTCCCACTCATTGACGAATTCACACGGAAATTGCGTCGCTATAAAATACTATGGGTTCTACGACTTCTCCTTCTAAATCGAGTATCGTTTCTATGGAAACGACTGGCTTTTCATTTGCGATACGGGTATCTCCTTCTCGATGCACTAATAATTCTTTACTGCATCCCTCACTCCCACTCATTGACGAATTCACACGGAAATTGCGTCGCTATGAAATACTATGGGTTCTATGACTTCCCCATCTAAATCGAGTATCGTTTCTATGGAAACGACTGGCTTTTCTTTTGCGAAAAGAGTATCTCCTTCTCGATGCACTAATCCTTCTTCACTGCATCCCTCACTCCCACTCATTGACGAATTCACACGGAAATTGCGCCGCTATGAAATACTATGGGTTCTATGACTTCTCCATCTAAATCGAGTATCGTTTCTATGGAAACGACTGGCTTTTCTTTTGCGAAAAGAGTATCTCCTTCTCGATGCACTAATCCTTCTTTACTGCATCCCTCACTCCCACTCATTGACGAATTCACACGGAAATTGCGTCGCTATAAAATACTATGGGTTCTATGACTTCTCCATATAAATCGAGTATCATTTCTATGGAAACGACTGGCTTTTCTTTTGCGAAAAGAGTATCTCCTTCTCGATGCACTAATCCTTCTTTACTGCATTCCTCACTCCCACTCATTGACGAATTCACACGGAAATTGCGTCGCTATAAAATACAATGGGTTCTATGACTTCTCCTTATAAATCGAGTATCGTTTCTATGGAAACGACTGGCTTTTCATTTGCGATACGGGTATCTCCTTCTCGATGCACTAATCCTTCTTTACTGCATCCCTCGCTCCCACTCATTGACGAATTCACACGGAAATTGCGTCGCTATAAAACACTATGGGTTCTATGACTTCTCCATCTAAATCGAGTATCGTTTCTATGGAAACGACTGGATTTCTTTTGCGAAAAGAGTATCTCCTTCTCGATGCACTAATCCTTCTTTACAGCATCCCTCGCTCCCACTCATTGACGAATTCACACGAAAATTGCGTCGCTATAAAATACTATGGGTTCTATGACTTCTCCTTATAAATCGAGTATCGTTTCTATGGAAACGACTGGCTTTTCTTTTGCGAAAAGAGTATCTCCTTCTCGATGCACTAATCCTTCTTTACTGCATCCCTCACTCCCACTCATTGACGAATTCACACGGAAATTGCGTCGCTATAAAATACTATGGGTTCTATGGCTTCTCCTTCTAAATCGAGCATCGTTTCTATGGAAACGACTGGCTTTTCATTTGCGATACGGGTATCTCCTTCTCGATGCACTAATCCTTCTTTACTGCATTCCTCGCTCCCACTCATTGACGAATTCACACGGAAATTGCGTCGCTATAAAATACTATGTGTTCTATGACTTCTCCATCTAAATCGAGTATTGTTTCTATGGAAACGACTGGCTTTTCTTTTGCGAAAAGAGTATCTCCTTCTCCATGCACTAATCCTTCTTTACTGCATCCCTCACTCCCACTCATTGACGAATTCACACGGAAATTGCGTCGCTATAAAATACTATGGGTTCTATGACTTCTCCATCTAAATCGAGTATCGTTTCTACGCAAACGACTGGCTATTCTTTTGCGAAAAGAGTATCTCCTTCTCGATGCACTAATCCTTCTTTACTGCATCCCTCACTCCCACTCATTGACGAATTCACACGGAAATTGCGTCGCTATAAAGTACTATGGGTTCTATGACTTCTCCTTCTAAATCGAGTATCGTTTCTATGGAAACGGCTGGCTTTTCATTTGCGATACGGGTATCTCCTTCTCGATGCACTAATCCTTCTTTACTGCATCCCTCGCTCCCACTCATTGACGAATTCACACGAAAATTGCGTCGCTATGAAATACTATGGGTTCTATGACTTCTCCATCTAAATCGAGTATCGTTTCTATGGAAACGACTGGCTTTTCATTTGCGATACGGGTATCTCCTTCTCGATGCACTAATCCTTCTTTACTGCATCCCTCACTCCCACTCATTGACGAATTCATACGGATATTGCGTCGCAATGAAATACTATGGGTTCTATGACTTCTCCTTCTAAATCGAGTATCGTTTATATGGAAACGACTGGCTTTTCATTTGCGATACGGGTATCTCCTTCTCGATGCACTAATCCTTCTTTACTGCATCCCTCACTCCCACTCATTGACGAATTCACACGGAAATTGCGTCGCTATAAAATACTAAGGTTTCTACGACTTCTCCTTCTAAATCGAGTATCGTTTCCATGGAAACGACTGGCTTTTCATTTGCGATACGGGTATCTCCTTCTCGATGCACTAATAATTCTTTACTGCATCCCTCACTCCCACTTATTGACGAATTCACACGGAAATTGCGTCGCTATGAAATACTATGGGTTCTATGACTTCTCCTCTAAATCGAGTATCGTTTCTATGGAAACGACTGGTTTTTCTTTTGCGAAAAGAATTTCTCCTTCTCGATGCACTAATCCTTCTTTACTGCATCCCTCACTCCCACTCATTGACGAATTCACACGGAAATTGCGTCGCTATAAAATACTATTGGTTCTATGACTTCTCCTTCTAAATCGAGTATCGTTTCTATGGAAACGACTGGCTTTTCATTTGAGAAAAGCGTATCTCCTTCTCGATGCACTAATCCTGCTTTACTGCATCCCTCGCTCCCACTCATTGACGAATTCACACGGAAATCGCGTCGCTATGAAATACTATGGGTTCTATGACTTCTCCATCTAAATCGAGTATCGTTTCTATGGAAACGACTGGCTTTTCTTTTGCGAAAAGAGTATCTCCTTCTCGATGCACTAATCCTTCTTTACTGCATCCCTCACTCCCACTCATTGACGAATTCACACGGAAATTGCGTCGCTATAAAATACTATGGGTTCTATGACTTCTCCATCTAAATCGAGTATCGTTTCTATGGAAACGACTGGCTTTTCTTTTGCGAAAAGAGTATCTCCTTCTCGATGCACTAATCCTTCTTTACTGCATCCCTCACTCCCACTCATTGACGAATTCACACGGAAATTGCGTCGCTATAAAATACTATGGGTTCTATGACTTCTCCTTCTAAATCGAGTATCGTTTCTATGGAAACGACTGGCTTTTCATTTGCAATACGGGTATCTCCTTCTCGATGCACTAATCCTTCTTTACTGCATCCCTCGCTGCATTTCATTGACGAATTCACACGGAAATTGCGTCGCTATAAAATACTATGGGTTCTATGACTTCTCCATCTAAATCGAGTATCGTTTCTATGGAAACGACTGGCTTTTCTTTTGCGAAAAAAGTATTTCCTTCTCGATGCACTAATCCATCTTTACTGCATCCCTCACTCCCACTCATTGACGAATTCACACGGAAATTGCGTCGCTATAAAATACTATGGGTTCTATGACTTCTCCATCTAAATCGAGTATCGTCTCTATGGAAACGACTGGCTTTTCTTTTGCGAAAAGGGTATCTCCTTCTCGATGCACTAATCCTTCTTTACTGCATCCCTCACTCCCACTCATTGACGAATTCACACGGAAATTGCGTCGCTATAAAATACTATGGGTTCTATGACTTCTCCTTCTAATTCGAGTATCGTCTCTATGGAAACGACTGGCTTTTCCTTTGCGATACGGGTATCTCCTTCTCGATGCACTAATCCTTCTTTACTGCAACCCTCGCTCCCACTCATTGACGAATTCACACGAAAATTGCGTCGCTATGAAATACTATGGGTTCTATGACTTCTCCATCTAAATCGAGTATCGTTTCTATGGAAACGACTGGCTTTTCTTTTGCGAAAAGAGTATCTCCTTCTCGATGCACTAATCCTTCTTTACTGCATCCCTCACTCCCACTCATTGACGAATTCACACGGTAATTGCGTCCCTATGAAATACTATGGGTTCTATGACTTCTCCTTCTAAATCGAGTAACGTTTCTATGGAAACGACAGGATTTTCTTTTGGGATACGACAATCACATTTCCGATCCAGTAATCCGTCTTTACTGCATCCCTCACTCCCACTCATTGACGAATTCATACGGATATTGCGTCGCTATGAAATACTATGGGTTCTATGACTTCTCCTTCTAAATCGAGTATTGTTTCTATGGAAACGACTGGCTTTTCATTTGCGATACAGGTATCTCCTTCTCGATGCACTAATCCTTCTTTACTGCATCTCTCACTCTCACTCATTGACGAATTCACACGGAAATTGCGTCGCTATAAAATACTATGGGTTCTACGACTTCTCCTTCTAAATCGAGTATCATTTCTATGGAAACGACTGGCTTTTCATTTGCGATACGGGTATCTCCTTCTCGATGCACTAATAATTCTTTACTGCATCCCTCACTCCCACTCATTGACGAATTCACACGGAAATTGCGTCGCTATAAAATACTATGGGTTCTATGACTTCTCCTTCTAAATCGAGTATCGTTTCTATGGAAACGACTGGCTTTTCATTTGCGATACGGGTATCTCCTTCTCGATGCACTAATAATTCTTTACTGCATCTCTCACTCCCACTCATTGACGAATTCACACGGAAATAGCGTCGCTATGAAATACTATGGGTTCTATGACTTCTCCATCTAAATCGAGTATCGTTTCTATGGAAACGACTGGCTTTTCTTTTGCGAAAAGAGTATCTCCTTCTCGATGCACTAATCCTTCTTTACTGCATCCCTCACTCCCACTCATTGACGAATTCACACGGAAATTGCGTCGCTATAAAATACTATGGGTTCTATGACTTCTCCTTCTAAATCGAGTATCGTTTCTATGGAAACGACTGGCTTTTCATTTGCGATACGGGTATCTCCTTCTCGATGCACTAATAATTCTTTACTGCATCCCTCACTCCCACTCATTGACGAATTCACACGGAAATGGCGTCGCTAGAAAATACTATGGGTTCTATGACTTATCCTTCTAAATCGAGTATCGTTTCTATGGAAACGACTGGCTTTTCATTTGCGATACGGGTATCTCCTTCTCGATGCACTAATCCTTCTTTACTGCATCCCTCACTCCCACTCATTGACGAATTCATACGGATATTGCGTCGCTATGAAATACTATGGGTTCTATGACTTATCCTTCTAAATCGAGTATCGTTTCTATGGAAACGACTGGCTTTTCATTTGCGATACGGGTATCTCCTTCTCGATGCACTAATAATTCTTTACTGCATCCCTCACTCCCACTCATTGACGAATTCACACGGAAATTGCGTCGCTATGAAATACTATGGGTTCTATGACTTCTCCTTCTAAGTCGAGTAACATTTCTATGGAAACGACAGGATTTTCTTTTGGGATACGACAATCACCTTTCCGATCCACTAATCCGCCTTTACTGCATCCCTCACGCCCACTCATTGACGAATTCATACGGAAATTGCGTCGCTATGAAATACTATGGGATCTATGACTTCTCCTTCTAAATCGAGTATCGTTTCTATGGAAACGAATGGCTTTTCATTTGCGATACGGGTATCTCCTTCTCGATGCACTAATCCTTCTTTACTGCATCCCTCACTCCCACTCATTGACGAATTCACACGGTAAGTGCGTCGCTATGAAATACTATGGGTTCTACGACTTCTCCTTCTAAATCGAGTATCGTTTCTATGGAAACGACTGGCTTTTCATTTGCGATACGGGTATCTCCTTCTCGATGCACTAATAATTCTTTACTGCATCCCTCACTCCCACTCATTGACGAATTCACACGGAAATTGCGTCGCTATAAAATACTATGGGTTCTATGACTTCTCCTTCTAAATCGAGTATCGTTTCTATGGAAACGACTGGCTTTTCATTTGCGATACGGGTATCTCCTTCTCGATGCACTAATAATTCTTTACTGCATCTCTCACTCCCACTCATTGACGAATTCACACGGAAATAACGTCGCTATGAAATACTATGGGTTCTATGACTTCTCCATCTAAATCGAGTATCGTTTCTATGGAAACGACTGGCTTTTCTTTTGCAAAAAGAGTATCTCCTTCTCGATGCACTAATCCTTCTTTACTGCATCCCTCACTAACACTCATTGACGAATTCACACGGAAATTGCGTCGCTATAAAATACTATGGGTTCTATGACTTCTCCTTCTAAATCGAGTATCGTTTCTATGGAAACGACTGGCTTTCCATTTGCGATACGGGTATCTCCTTCTCGATGCACTAATAATTGTTTACTGCATCCTTCACTCCCACTCATTGACGAATTCACACGGAAATGGCGTCGCTAGAAAATACTATGGGTTCTATGACTTCTCCTTCTAAATCGAGTATCGTTTCTATGGAAACGACTGGCTTTTCATTTGCGATACGGGTATCTCCTTCTCGATGCACCAATCCTTCTTTACTGCATCCCTCACTCCCACTCATTGACGAATTCATACGGATATTGCGTCGCTATGAAATACTATGGGTTCTATGACTTCTCCTTCTAAATCGAGTATCGTTTCTATGGAAACGACTGGCTTTTCATTTGCGATACGGGTATCTCCTTCTCGATGCACTAATCGTTCTTTACTGCATCCCTCACTCCCACTCATTGACGAATTCACACGGAAATTGCGTCGCTATAAAATACTATGGGTTCTACGACTTCTCCTTCTAAATCGAGTATCGTTTCTATGGAAACGACTGGCTTTTCATTTGCGATACGGGTATCTCCTTCTCGATGCACTAATAATTCTTTACTGCATCCCTCACTCCCACTCATTGACGAATTCACACGGAAATTGCGTCGCTATGAATTACTATGGGTTCTATGACTTCTCCTTCTAAGTCGAGTAACGTTTCTATGGAAACGACAGGATTTTCTTTTGGGATACGACAATCACATTTCCGATCCACTAATCCGTCTTTACTGCATCCCTCACGCCCACTCATTGACGAATTCATACGGAAATTGCGTCGCTATGAAATACTATGGGATCTATGACTTCTCCTTCTAAATCGAGTTTCGTTTCTATGGAAACGAATGGCTTTTCATTTGCGATACGGGTATCTCCTTCTCGATGCACTAATCGTTCTTTACTGCATCCCTCACTCCCACTCATTGACGAATTCACACGGAAATTGCGTCGCTATGAAATACTATGGGTTCTATGACTTCTCAATCTAAATCGAGTATCGTTTCTATGGAAACGACTGGCTTTTCTTTTGCGATACGTGTATCTCCTTCTCGATGCACTAATCCATCTTTACTGCATCCCTCACTCCCACCCATTGACGAATTCACACGGAAATTGCGTCCCTATGAAATACTATGGGTTCTATGACTTCTCCTTCTAAATCGAGTAACGTTTCTATGGAAACGACAGGATTTTCTTTTGGGATACGACAATCACATTTCCGATCCACTAATCCGTCTTTGCTGCATCCCTCACTCCCACTCAATGACGAATTCATACGGAAATTGCGTCGCTATGAAATACTATGGGTTCTATGACTTCTCCATCTAAATCGAGTATCGTTTCTATGGAAACGACTGGCTTTTCTTTTGCGATACGAGTATCTCCTGTTCGATGCACTAATCCTTCTTTACTGCATCCCTCACTCCCACTCATTGACGAATTCACACGGAAATTGCGTCCCTATGAAATACTATGGGTTCTATGACTTCTCCTTCTAAATCGAGTAACGTTTCTATGGAAACGACAGGATTTTCTTTTGGGATACGACAATCACATTTCCGATCCACTAATCCGTCTTTACTGCATCCCTCACTCCCACTCATTGACGAATTCATACGGAAATTGCGTCGCTATGAAATACTATGGTTTCTATGGCTTCTCCATCTAAATCGAGTATCGTTTCTATGGAAACGACTGGCTTTTCTTTTGCGAAAAGAGTATCTCCTTCTCGATGCACTAATCCTTCTTTACTGCATCCCTCACTCCCACTCATTGACGAATTCACACAGAAATTGCGTCGCTATAAAATACTAAGGGTTCTATGACTTCTCCTTCTAAATCGATTATCGTTTCTATGGAAACGACTGGCTTTTCATTTGCGATACGGGTTTCTCCTTCTCGGTGCACTAATCCTTCTTTACTGCATCCCTCACTCCCACTCATTGACGAATTCACACGGAAATTGCGTCGCTATAAAATTCTATGGGTTCTATGACTTCTCCATCTAAATCGAGTATCGTTTCTATGGAAACGACTGGCTTTTCTTTTGCGAAAAGAGTATCTCCTTCTCGATGCACTAATCCTTCTTTACTGCATCCCTCGCTCCCACTCATTGACGAATTCACACGAAAATTGCGTCGCTATAAAATACTATGGTTTCTATGACTTCTCCTTATAAATCGAGTATCGTTTCTATGGAAACGACTGGCTTTTCTTTTGCGAAAAGAGTATCTCCTTCTTGATGCACTAATCCTTCTTTACTGCATCCCTCACTCCCACTCATTGACGAATTCACACGGAAATTGCGTCGCTATAAAATACTATGGGTTCTATGACTTCTCCTTCTAAATCGAATATCGTTTCTATGGAAACGACTGGCTATTCATTTGCGATACGGGTATCTCCTTCTCGATGCACTAATCCTTCTTTACTGCATCCCTCACTCCCACTCATTGACGAATTCACACGGAAATTGCGTCCCTATGAAATACTATGGGTTCTATTACTTCTCCTTCTAAATCGAGTAACGTTTCTATGGAAACGACAGGATTTTCTTTTGGGATACGACAATCACATTTCCGATCCACTAATCCGTCTTTACTGCATCCCTCACTCCCACTCATTGACGAATTCACACGGAAATTGCGTCGCTATGAAATACTATGGGTTCTATGACTTCTCCATCTAAATCGAGTATCGTTTCTATGGAAACGACTGGCTTTTCTTTTGCGAAAAGAGTGTCTCCTTCTCGATGCACTAATCCTTCTTTACTGCATCCCTCAGTCCCACTCATTGACGAATTCACACGGAAATTGCGTCCCTATGAAATACTATGGGTTCTATGACTTCTCCTTCTAAATCGAGTAACGTTTCTATGGAAACGACAGGATTTTCTTTTGGGATACGACAATCACATTTCCGATCCACTAATCCGTCTTTACTGCATCCCTCACTCCCACTCATTCACGAATTCATACGGAAATTGCGTCGCTATGAAATACAATGGGTTCTATGGCTTCTCCATCTAAATCGAGTATCGTTTCTATGGAAACGACTGGCTTTTCTTTTGCGAAAAGAGTATCTCCTTCTCGATGCACTAATCCTTCTTTACTGCATCCCTCACTCCCACTCATTGACGAATTCACACGGAAATTGCGTCGCTATAAAATACGATGGGATCTATGACTTCTCCTTCTAAATCGAGTATCGTTTCTACGGTAACGACTGGCTTTTCGTTTGCGATACGGGTATCTCCTTCTCGATGCACTAATCCTTCTTTACTGCATCCCTCACTCATACTCATTGACGAATTCACACGGAAATTGCGTCGCTATGAAATACTATGGGTTCTATGACTTCTCCTTCTGAATCGAGTAACGTTTCTATGGAAACGAGAGGATTTTCTTTTGGGATACGACAATCACATTTCCGATCCAGTAATCCGTCTTTACTGCATCCCTCACTCCCACTCATTGACGAATTCATACGGATATTGCGTCGCTATGAAATACTATGGGTTCTATGACTTCTCCTTCTAAATCGAGTATCGTTTCTATGGAAACGACTGGCTTTTCATTTGCGATACAGGTATCTCCTTCTCGATGCACTAATCCTTCTTTACTGCATCCCTCACTCCCACTCATTGATGAATTCACACGGAAATTGCGTCGCTATAAAATACTATGGGTTCTATGACTTCTCCTTCTAAATCGAGTATCGTTTCTATGGAAACGAATGGCTTCTCGTTTGCGATACGGGTATCTCCTTCTCGATGCACTAATAATTCTTTACTGCATCCCTCACTCCCACTCATTGACGAATTCACACGGAAATTGCGTCGCTATGAAATACTATGGGTTCTATGACTTCTCCATCTAAATCGAGTATCGTTCTATGGAAACGACTGGCTTTTCTTTTGCGAAAAGAGTATCTCCTTCTCGATGCACTAATCCTTCTTTACTGCATCCCTCACTCCCACTCATTGACGAATTCACACGGAAATTGCGTCGCTATAAAATACTATGGGTTCTATGACTTCTCCTTCTAAATCAAGTATCGTTTCTATGGTAACGACTGGCTTTTCATTTGCGATACGGGTATCTCCTTCTCGATGCACTAATAATTCTTTACTGCATCTCTCACTCCCACTCATTGACGAATTCACACGGAAATGGCGTCGCTAGAAAATACTATGGGTTCTATGACTTCTCCTTCTAAATCGAGTATCGTTTCTATGGAAACGACTGGCTTTTCATTTGCGATACGGGTATCTCCTTCCCGATGCACTAATCCTTGTTTACTGCATCCCTCACTCCCACTCATTGACGAATTAATACGGATATTGCGTCGCTATGAAATACTATGGGTTCTATGACTTCTCCTTCTAAATCGAGTATCGTTTCTATGGAAACGACTGGCTTTTCATTTGCGATACGGGTATCTCCTTCTCGATGCACTAATCCTTCTTTACTGCATCCCTCACTCCCACTCATTGACGAATTCACACGGACATTGCGTCGCTATAAAATACAATGGGTTCTACGACTTCTCCTTCTAAATCGAGTATCGTTTCTATGGAAGCGACTGGCTTTTCATTTGCGATACGGGTATCTCCTTCTCGATGCACTAATAATTCTTTACTGCATCCCTCACTCCCACTCATTGACGAATTCACACGGAAATTGCGTCGCTATGAAATACTAAGGGTTCTATGACTTCTCCATCTAAATCGAGTATCGTTTCTATGGAAACGACTGGCTTTTCTTTTGCGAAAAGAGTATCTCCTTCTCGATGCACTAATCCTTCTTTACTGCATCCCTCACTCCCACTCATTGACGAATTCACACGGAAATTGCGTCGCTATAAAATACTATGGGTTCTATGACTTCTCCATCTAAATCGAGTATCGTTTCTATGGAAACGACTGGCTTTCCTTTTGCGAAAAGAGTATCTCCTTCTCGATGCACTAATCCTTCTTTACTGCATCCCTCACTCCCACTCATTGACGAATTCACATGGAAATTGCGTCGCTATAAAATACAATGGGTTCTATGACTTCTCCTTATAAATCGAGTATCGTTTCTATGGAAACGACTGGCTTTTCATTTGCGATACGGGTATCTCCTTCTCGATGCACTAAACCTTCTTTACTGCATCCCTCGCTCCCACTCATTGACGAATTCACACGGAAATTGCGTCGCTATAAAATTCTATGGGTTCTATGACTTCTCCATCTAAATCGAGTATCGTTTCTATGGAAACGACTGGCTTTTCTTTTGCGAAAAGAGTATCTCCTTCTCGATGCACTAATCCTTCTTTACTGCATCCCTCGCTCCCACTCATTGACGAATTCACACGAAAATTGCGTCGCTATAAAATACTATGGGTTCTATGACTTCTCCTTATAAATCGAGTATCGTTTCTATGGAAACGACTGGCTTTTCTTTTGCGAAAAGAGTATCTCCTTCTTGATGCACTAATCCTTCTTTACTGCATCCCTCACTCCCACTCATTGACGAATTCACACGGAAATTGCGTCGCTATAAAATACTATGGGTTCTATGACTTCTCCTTCTAAATCGAGTATCGTTTCTATGGAAACGACTGGCTTTTCATTTGCGATACGCTTATCTCCTTCTCGATGCACTAATCCTTCTTTACTGCATCCCTCGCTCCCACTCATTGACGAATTCACACGGAAATTGCGTCGCTATAAAATACTATGGGTTCTATGACTTCTCCATCTAAATCGAGTATCGTTTCTATGGAAACGACTGGCTTTTCTTTTGCGAAAAGAGTATCTCCTTCTCGATGCACTAATCCTTCTTTACTGCATCCCTCACTCCCACTCATTGACGAATTCACACGGAAATTGCGTCGCTATAAAATATTATGGGTTCTATGACTTCTCCATCTAAATCGAGTATCGTTTCTATGGAAACGACTGGCTTTTCTTTTGCGAAAAGAGTATCTCCTTCTCGATGCACTAATCCTTCTTTACTGCATCCCTCACTCCCACTCATTGACGAATTCACACGGAAATTGCGTCGCTATAAAATACTATGGGTTCTATGACTTCTCCTTCTACATCGAGTATCGTTTCTATGGAAACGACTGGCTTTTCATTTGCGATACGGGTATCTCCTTCTCGATGCGCTAATCCTTCTTTACTGCAACCCTCGCTCCCACTCATTGACGAATTCACACGAAAATTGCGTCGCTATGAAATACTATGGGTTCTATGACTTCTCCATCTAAATCGACTATCGTTTCTATGGAAACGACTGGCTTTTCTTTTGCGAAAAGAGTATCTCCTTCTCGATGCACTAATCCTTCTTTACTGCATCCCTCACTCCCACTCATTGACGAATTCACACGGAAATTGCGTCGCTATAAAATACTATGGGTTCTATGACTTCTCCTTCTAAATCGAGTATCGATTCTATGGAAACGACTGGCTTTTCAGTTGCGATACGGGTATCTCCCTCTCGATGCACTAATCCTTCTTTACTGCATCCCTCACTCCCAATCATTGACGAATTCATACGGATATTGCGTCGCTATGAAATACTATGGGTTCTATGACTTCTCCTTCTAAATCGAGTATCGTTTCTATGGAAACGACTGGCTTTTCATTTGCGATACAGGTATCTCCTTCTCGATGCACTAATCCTTCTTTACAGCATCCCTCACTCCCACTCATTGAGGAATTCACACGGAAATTGCGTCGCTATAAAATACTATGGGTTCTACGACTTCTCCTTCTAAATCGAGTATCGTTTCTATGGAAACGACTGGCTTTTCATTTGCGATACGGGTATCTCCTTCTCGATGCACTAATAATTCTTTACTGCATCCCTCACTCCCACTCATTGACGAATTCACACGGAAATTGCCTCGCTATAAAATACTATCGGTTCTATGGCTTCTCCTTCTAAATCGAGTATCGTTTCTATGGAAACGACTGGCTTTCCATTTGCGATACGGGTATCTCCTTCTCGATGCACTAATAATTCTTTACTGCATCCCTCACTCCCTCTCATTGACGAATTCACACGGAAATTGCGTCGCTATGAAATATTATGGGTTCTATGACTTCTCCATCTAAATCGAGTATCGTTTCTATGGAAACGACTGGCTTTTCATTTGCGATACGGGTATCTCCTTCTCGATGCACTAATCGTTCTTTACTGCATCCCTCACTCCCACTCATTGACGAATTTACACGGAAATTGCGTCGCTATGAAATACTATGGGTTCTATGACTTCTCAATCTAAATCGAGTATCGTTTCTATGGAAACGACTGGCTTTTCTTTTGCGATACGTGTATCTCCTTCTCGATGCACTAATCCATCTTTACTGCATCCCTCACTCCCACCCATTGACGAATTCACACGGAAATTGCGTCCCTATGAAATACTATGGGTTCTATGACTTCTCCTTCTAAATCGAGTAACGTTTCTATGGAAACGACAGGATTTTCTTTTGGGATACGACAATCACATTTCCGATCCACTAATCCGTCTTTGCTGCATCCCTCACCCCCCCTCAATGACGAATTCATACGGAAATTGCGTCGCTATGAAATACTATGGGTTCTATGACTTCTCCATCTAAATCGAGTATCGTTTCTATGGAAACGACTGGCTTTTCTTTTGCGATACGAGTATCTCCTGTTCGATGCACTAATCCTTCTTTACTGCATCCCTCACTCCCACTCATTGACGAATTCACACGGAAATTGCGTCCCTATGAAATACTATGGGTTCTATGACTTCTCCTTCTAAATCGAGTAACGTTTCTATGGAAACGACAGGATTTTCTTTTGGGATACGACAATCACATTTCCGATCCACTAATCCGTCTTTACTGCATCCCTCACTCCCACTCATTGACGAATTCATACGGAAATTGCGTCGCTATGAAATACTATGGGTTCTATGGCTTCTCCATCTAAATCGAGTATCGTTTCTATGGAAACGACTGGCTTTTCTTTTGCGAAAAGAGTATCTCCTTCTCGATGCACTAATCCTTCTTTACTGCATCCCTCACTCCCACTCATTGACGAATTCACACAGAAATTGCGTCGCTATAAAATACTAAGGGTTCTATGACTTCTCCTTCTAAATCGATTATCGTTTCTATGGAAACGACTGGCTTTTCATTTGCGATACGGGTTTCTCCTTCTCGGTGCACTAATCCTTCTTTACTGCATCCCTCACTCCCACTCATTGACGAATTCACACGGAAATTGCGTCCCTATGATATACTATGGGTTCTATGACTTCTCCTTCTAAATCGAGTAACGTTTCTATGGAAACGACAGGAATTTCTTTTGGGATACGACAATCACATTTCCGATCCACTAATCCGTCTTTACTGCATCCCTCACTCCCACTCATTGACAAAATCATACGGATATTACGTCGCTATGAAATACTATGGGTTCTATGACTTCTCCTTCTAAATCGAGTATCGTTTCTATGGAAACGACTGGCTTTTCATTTGCGATACGGGTATCTCCTTCTCGATGCACTAATCCTTCTTTACTGCATCCCTCACTCCCACTCATTGACGAATTCACACGGAAATTGCGTCGCTATAAAATACTATGGGTTCTATGACTTCTCCTTCTAAATCGAATATCGTTTCTATGGAAACGACTGGCTATTCATTTGCGATACGGGTATCTCCTTCTCGATGCACTAATCCTTCTTTACTGCATCCCTCACTCCCACTCATTGACGAATTCACACGGAAATTGCGTCCCTATGAAATACTATGGGTTCTATTACTTCTCCTTCTAAATCGAGTAACGTTTCTATGGAAACGACAGGATTTTCTTTTGGGATACGACAATCACATTTCCGATCCACTAATCCGTCTTTACTGCATCCCTCACTCCCACTCATTGACGAATTCACACGGAAATTGCGTCGCTATGAAATACTATGGGTTCTATGACTTCTCCATCTAAATCGAGTATCGTTTCTATGGAAACGACTGGCTTTTCTTTTGCGAAAAGAGTGTCTCCTTCTCGATGCACTAATCCTTCTTTACTGCATCCCTCAGTCCCACTCATTGACGAATTCACACGCAAATTGCGTCCCTATGAAATACTATGGGTTCTATGACTTCTCCTTCTGAATCGAGTAACGTTTCTATGGAAACGAGAGGATTTTCTTTTGGGATACGACAATCACATTTCCGATCCAGTAATCCGTCTTTACTGCATCCCTCACTCCCACTCATTGACGAATTCATACGGATATTGCGTCGCTATGAAATACTATGGGTTCTATGACTTCTCCTTCTAAATCGAGTATCGTTTCTATGGAAACGACTGGCTTTTCATTTGCGATACAGGTATCTCCTTCTCGATGCACTAATCCTTCTTTACTGCATCCCTCACTCCCACTCATTGACGAATTCACACGGAAATTGCGTCGCTATAAAATACTATGGGTTCTACGACTTCTCCTTCTAAATCGAGTATCGTTTCTATGGAAACGACTGGCTTTTCATTTGCGATACGGGTATCTCCTTCTCGATGCACTAATAATTCTTTACTGCATCCCTCACTCCCACTCATTGATGAATTCACACGGAAATTGCGTCGCTATAAAATACTATGGGTTCTATGACTTCTCCTTCTAAATCGAGTATCGTTTCTATGGAAACGACTGGCTTCTCGTTTGCGATACGGGTATCTCCTTCTCGATGCACTAATAATTCTTTACTGCATCCCTCACTCCCACTCATTGACGAATTCACACGGAAATTGCGTCGCTATGAAATACTATGGGTTCTATGACTTCTCCATCTAAATCGAGTATCGTTCTATGGAAACGACTGGCTTTTCTTTTGCGAAAAGAGTATCTCCTTCTCGATGCACTAATCCTTCTTTACTGCATCCCTCACTCCCACTCATTGACGAATTCACACGGAAATTGCGTCGCTATAAAATACTATGGGTTCTATGACTTCTCCTTCTAAATCAAGTATCGTTTCTATGGAAACGACTGGCTTTTCATTTGCGATACGGGTATCTCCTTCTCGATGCACTAATAATTCTTTACTGCATCTCTCACTCCCACTCATTGACGAATTCACACGGAAATGGCGTCGCTAGAAAATACTATGGGTTCTATGACTTCTCCTTCTAAATCGAGTATCGTTTCTATGGAAACGACTGGCTTTTCATTTGCGATACGGGTATCTCCTTCCCGATGCACTAATCCTTGTTTACTGCATCCCTCACTCCCACTCATTGACGAATTAATACGGATATTGCGTCGCTATGAAATACTATGGGTTCTATGACTTCTCCTTCTAAATCGAGTATCGTTTCTATGGAAACGACTGGCTTTTCATTTGCGATACGGGTATCTCCTTCTCGATGCACTAATCCTTCTTTACTGCATCCCTCACTCCCACTCATTGACGAATTCACACGGACATTGCGTCGCTATAAAATACAATGGGTTCTACGACTTCTCCTTCTAAATCGAGTATCGTTTCTATGGAAGCGACTGGCTTTTCATTTGCGATACGGGTATCTCCTTCTCGATGCACTAATAATTCTTTACTGCATCCCTCACTCCCACTCATTGACGAATTCACACGGAAATTGCGTCGCTATGAAATACTAAGGGTTCTATGACTTCTCCATCTAAATCGAGTATCGTTTCTATGGAAACGACTGGCTTTTCTTTTGCGAAAAGAGTATCTCCTTCTCGATGCACTAATCCTTCTTTACTGCATCCCTCACTCCCACTCATTGACGAATTCACACGGAAAT